>NC_135835.1:28092500-28100000 GCF_029677425.1 Wolffia australiana | reverse complement strand
AATTGATCTTGTTCAACCAAACTGATCTAACTTGATTGAGTGGATCAATCATGATGGTCTATTTGATCAATTAGGATGACGGATTCCATCAATCTTTCTCCATCGGCTCTATCTATCTCGTTCAATCGAGAAAGGTCATCTCATGATATTTTCACACTCTCACAATCGAGAAATGTAATGCTTTGCAACGGACCATCGGCCCAAAATATTTATTAGACTCAGTAGGCTGTTTGGATCTGGTTTGTGGATTGATTGTCAAACAATTGGTGATGCAGTCCAATCTCGATCTGGCCAATATGATCACAAGATCAGGGGCATTGGCTTGATCGAACAATTCCATCCTATCTCTGTTCCCTATTTCCTTCCCGCCACCTCTGTCAAGAATTTTCCTCGAAATTCCTGTTTGAAATCCAGTAAGTCTTCCCATTTATTTGGCTAGCTCTTCAAATTCTGAAATCAGATCTACTCTTCTTGCCCAGAGTTTGACCCTGAGAACTGCCCTATTGATTGCGCTAGGCCTTGTGAAAGGGTTTGCCCAGCCAGTGCTATCTCATTGAATATGATCCCTGCCGAAGCAAAATCACCAGACGCATCATCGCCTCCCTTCGTTCTCCAGGTAGCCAAAATTTTCTTCTGGAAATCTCCAAGGATTGCTTCTTTTGGACCAGATACTAAGCTTAAACAGTGGTGCAGGGTGGTGTCATCATAGAGCGGTGTTATGGCTGCGGTCGCTGCTTTCCTGTCTGCCCGTATGATAAAATAAGTATATCTGAAATTTTCCCCTAATCTTCGATCAAATTTGTCCCAGAGTCGCATGTGTTGTTCTTGGTCACTTTAAATGTTCAGCATCAACTATGACAATGATCATGGACAATGACAATGAGGAATTTTCATCACCATCTATTTTCCAAGAGCTGCCATCATCATCATCTTTATCTGTTTTCCGAGAGCCATATTTGTCATCTTCATCTGTCAGCCGGTGACAAAAAATATCGCTATCCCCATCCATCTGTAGATGATGAGTAATTATCGTCATCCTATTTCCTGGAAATATCTTCGTCTTAGATTGAGCATTTAATTGTGCCATCATAATCATCATCCGATTTCTAAGGGCTGTCAGCATCATCGTCATCCGTCAGTAGATGAAGAATCATCTGTGTTGTCTCCATGCATTGGTTGATGACTAAGAGTCATCTTCATCCTATTCAGAGAGACGTCATCGTCATCGTCATCTCTCGTTTCCAAGTTGAAGTAGAGGATTAAATCGTATCACCTGGTTTCATAGCTAAAAAAGCTGAAGCACTGACATTGTAATCATTATCATCATCAGGCTTCTTCATCATCACAGCAATCCATCAGTTGATGACAAATCATCTTCGTCATCTTCATCCGGTTTTCTAGAGGCATCATCTTCAATGTTACCATCACCCATCGGTTTCTAAGCTGATCTAGAACTTATAATCATGTCATCATCATCATCTGATTTCTGAGGGCTGTCATTGCCCTTGACATCCTTGTCTTGAATGTATCTTCCTCATCTGCTTTTGTCCCTGCCACATATGATTGATGATGGTGATGACGAATTTGTCCTTGTCCATGAGCCCTGATTTCCATCTTTCCCTACCATCAAAAATTGGATTATTGAAGGAGGATTTTTGTTTATCCTTATTTCAGGATCCATGACATACATCAGAGACGTGGCAGCTACCTCGGAGCTGCTCAGGAGGGAGGATGTTGATGCGGTGGAGATACACACAAGTGGAAGGTCCGTAAATTTTTTTCTGGCTAATTATTTTTATATAACGAATTTCATTCGCTGATACTGTGCTTTTTAGCTTATTGAAACCAACTAGCTATCCATGAATCAATACACGCAGGCGGCCTGATTTGTTCAGAGACCTGTGGAGTAGCTTGGGTGATTCACTTCATCACATGAAACTTATAGCTGTAAGTGATGGTTATTTTATTTATCCTTTTTAAAGACCTTTGATTCGTATATTGGTGAGAAATCAAAATGTGTTTTCTTGAAATGCATTTCTGTCAGTGTAAACTGTCAATGTAATATTTCATTCTCAGCTTGAGGAGTGTAAGAATTAAGGGGGCTCTCTCTTCATATTCTTGTTTAATTTGGTATTTACGTAATTTTGTGCGAGCGCATTTGCCTTCGAATCATCATCTCTTCTGCTTTTTCATATAAATTACTGTTTACTGAAATTGCAGGTTAGCTTACCGAATTCTGGAGAATCAACGGTAAGTGCAATGAATGACTTGTACTCGATCATGGAGAGCGACCTTCAGTGCCATAATTTGTGGCAGGTATTTTATCTAATTTTTCTCAGACGAAATTAAGATTATTTTATCTTCTTCAATTGTCAATTTAATAAATAAGCGATGCAACTACTCTTTGCTTTCTTAATTCCATTAATGAGTGAGCAATACACCAAATGACCCCATTTCCTCTGGCCAAACATGTCCGATTTGATCACTTTCTTGATCGAAGCGTACACTTTTCTGTTAATATTTTCTATTAATATCATTGATTGGCTTTTAGTTACAAATTATGGCAGGTATTGGACTGTTTTTTCCGGATAACTTTAAGAATATTTTATCTTAATTCCTTTAATGAGTGAGCGACACAACCCTTTCCCCACCTCATATGCTAAATCCAACTCAATTTCTTTTATGAGAGACAGATACACTCGGGATGAGAGAGAGATTAAATCCTTTCATGAGAGAGATATACCCGAGAAGAGACAGAGAGAGCACAATCAATATGGCCAAACATGCCTTTTTTCAATCAGAGAAAGATAGTGGCCATTTGTTCATGTTTCTTAATCGTGCTGAGCAGTTTTCTTATTATTCTAATATAGTTGGATGGGCGGCCCATGAGCGGAGACATCGGTCCAGGAGCTACAAAACAGTCTGTTGATTTTGCGGTTCATCTGGCGGCTGCCCATCACCGGCCTCCTGGTGCTTAACATGAAAGTCAATACCCTAAAAGTTTCCTTATCTACTATTTATCATAATTCTGGACTACTGGGTAGGTTTTCTTCAGCTCGCGGGTGGCACAAATGCCCACACTGTAAATTCCCTCAAGAAAGCTGGGCTATTCCGGACAAAGTCAAATTTTGGTAATTACTAGCTTTTCTCCCTTTTTCTCTTTGAGATTGAAAATATTTTTTTGAAAAAAAGCCGATTAGACCTCAGGGATCAAATCAAATTGATCGATTTGTGGTCGTGCAAGTCCATAGATTGGGAGGCAATTTAATTTGATCTGATTGAATCAAATAATGGTGCTGTACGAGTCGATCCATCAACCTGGCAGGACATCGATTAGATTGAGCTAACCAATCCACTGAAGTAGTTCGGCCTACGATTGATGGTCGAACGGGTGGGCCCATCAAGTGGAATGGGCCAACTTGATCTGATCTTCCCATTAAAAACATTTTTAATTTTCCTCATCTATCCAATTCTATCATGACATACATTGAAACCAAGAGGCATTTTAAATTTTTAGAAGGTTATTCGATGGAGTATTTTTTATTTTTGTGGTTGATGCGGGAAATTCCTAGTGACTGAGGATTTTCTCTCACTGGAGCCCTATTTTTTAATTAGAAAACATGACATTTATTTCATTGTTTATGCCAAATAGTTTGGTCTGATTCAGACCACGCATATTGAATGGTCTTGGTTTGGCTTTTTCGATTCGACCATTGAGCCCAAGTGTTCACGGCAATCCGATTCAATGGTCGGATCGTGGACGGAATCAGATTATAGATTCGAGGATCATGGATCGGATTCAGTGGACTGTCTGTTTGATCGGATTGACCACTCGAACACTCTGATCGAATCTCCCAGCCTATATCTGATGAACTAGGGATCGGTATTTTGTTCAGAATTCTCGGACCAAAATTTTTGATTGATCGAACAGCCTTGATCCTGATCAGACCAAATCAACGGATCCGATCAAGAGGGCCATTGGGTTGACCAACATGATTAGTTAAATAAATCAGATAGGTTAGATCAGCCCATTTGGTGGAATAGACAGATGGGCCAAATCAAATGCCACGTGGCAAGCCTTCCAAATCCCACTTGTGCTGACAAGAAATGGAAAAAATGTTATCTATGGATCATGATCTATCTTGTGTGTGAGAGAGAAGATGATACTACTCCTGCCATGTCAGATTTCTAAAGTCCTGCCTTCCTGAGTAGGGAGGAGTCTTCTTGATGAATATTGATGATGTTGATCAAGAATTGCCAGGAAAGGCAACCAATTTGATAGGATCCTTGATAGGATCTTCAACCTATCTAGGGGTAGTTTCGTCATGTTAGTCATTTGGCTTTTATGTATATCCTTTAAATACGGATGCCCTCCTTTAGGAGGGCAGCCAAGAAGAAGAATGAACATGTTATCGTCTCCCCACTCCTAGGTCTGGTCTCTCTCCCTCCCTCAATGATCCCTAGCCCTTGTGATCGTCTCTACCTCTCCGCGTCTTCAGGCGGCTCGTCCTCCGCTGATCCCTACCCCCTCTGCTCGGCCTCCTCTCGGATCCTTCCCGTTTCACCACTCTACCCTGGGAGCTTCTACCTCGCCTCGTCCTCTACCCTCCTTCCGATACAAGCCTAGATCCAGGTTCGTATCACAATTCAAGAAGCCGAATGCCAGAGTAGTTACGAGAGGTGAGAGATGGAGGATCTCCTCGTCCCGTCCCATATTGGCGCCGCGAGCTGTCAATAAAATCCTCGCCTTTGGCTATTCAGTTGAACTTGGATTTTCTTGGTGGGATTCCCCCTTGTGTCGGTCCGGCACGTGCTGCTTGAAGTGTCACGTGTGGTACGGGCTTTCCTTCTTTTCTTTCCCAGGTGTGTCCTGGGAAGCTTCATATCGGAAGATCCCCGGGCGATCCATGTTTATATATCTGATAATTGGGTTCTGACTTTGCTAGATCGGGTAGTGGGGAGCGCATCTTGCTCTGGCGGCGACGCGATGATCGGTGGGGTGGCGTTTGGGGGCTACGCGAGGAAGGTTTGACTTGTTTCTTGGGTTGACTGGATCTGACGGCGATGAAGCGTTGACTTTGGTGACGTGGAGCAGGGCGTGGGGCGGGTGCTGAGTCAGCTTCCACGTGGGCGTCTGGAAGAGCACCCGGAAGAGCTTCTCCTTGGACTAAGAGTAGCCCTGGACTTGGTTGGCCCCATCAAACGCTATGACCCGTTGCCTGATTCCTCCCATTCTCACTGACACATAAAGGGAGAGAAGAAGTGAAAAAGCTGCTGTCTTAGTGAGGGAGGGAGGGAGGAAGGGAGGGAGACGGAGATAAAGGGCAATGAAACTGATTGGTTGATACTCTTGTATTTTGTTGCACAGCTAATTCATTTTTCATTGCACCGCTAATTCATTTCTCTATGTTTAAAACTGTCTCTCTCTCCCTAATTCTGATGCTGGCAGATATATCTATCTCTCTATCTCGATCTTGATCTCTAGCTCGATCTCAATCTCTATCTCTATCTCGATCTCTATCTCTATCTCTATCTCTGTCTCTGTCTCTGTCTCTGTCTCTGTCTCTGTCTCGATCTCGATCACTATCTCTATCTCTGTCTCTATCTCTATCTCTATCTCTATCTCTATCTCGATCTCTATCTCTATCTCGATCTCTATCTCTATCTCGATCTCTATCTCTATCTCTATCTCTATCTCTATCTCTATCTCTATCTCTATCTCTATCTCGATCTCTATCTCGATCTCGATCTCGATCACTATCTCTATCTCTATCTCTATCTCTATCTCTATCTCTATCTCTATCTCTATCTCTATCTCTATCTCTTTCTCTTTCTCTATCTCTATCTCTATCTCTATCTCTAGAGAGATAGAGAGAGATAGAGCTAGAGAGATAAATATAGGGAGATAGAGATGGAAAGATAGAGGTAGAGATAGAGAGATAGATATAAAGAGATAGAGAGATAGAGATATAGAGATGGAGAGATAGAGGTAGAGAGAGATAGAGAGAGATAGATATAGAAATATACAGATAGAGAGATATAGATGGAGATAGCGAGATAGAGAGATAGAGAGATAGGGAGAGAGATAGATAGACAGAGATAGAGAGATAGGGAGATAGAGAGATAGATAGAGATAGATAGAGATAGATAGAGAGATAGAGATAGAGAGATAGAGAGATAGAGAGATATAGATAGAGATAGAGAGATAGAGAGAGATAGAGAGATAGAGATAGAGAGATAGAGAGATAGATAGAGATAGAGTGAGAGATAGAGATAGTGATGTAACATGATGGCTGAGATCAAGCGATGTAACGAATATGAAAAGCGATGCAACAGGATGAAATGATGCGTACGCTTAAAAGTCAATGAGAAAGTATGTCAGAATCGGGGTGATGGTGATCCAAGGCGTAATCCAGGTGACGACACAGGGGGGTGTCCAGGCACGACCTAGCTCCCAATGACCCGTGTGATCAGCTCGAGGGGCCGACAGAGTGGGGGACGATCTTCGTCCAAGAGCGTCCGTGCCCTCCGCGTGAACGAGCAGATCCGACACCGTCAAGAAAATTCCCAATCACGAGTACGGTGGCTATACCTAAGATACGTAAACGGCCCTGGAAAAAGTAATAATACTGAAAAATAAAGGGAGGAGGGGGGAGAACGAGAGTGACCTGCGGGCTTGGGCTCGAGTGCCGTAGTGGGTAGCAGCCTAGGTTGATGTAGATGTAAGAAGTCCAGAGGGCCGTTGCCGGGCGAGTTTCTGTCACGTCTTCGCAGAGTAACAACATAACAATGAGGGTGTGCGCCCTCGCAGGAGAGGCTGGTCAGGTAGCTGTAGTATCAAGCATACCAGTGATGGCTGACCAAGGGTATCGTCCTAACCCTCAACGGGGAGGACGATACCCTTGGTGAAGGAGGAGGGTGGATAACCGGCGCGAACAACTAAACAGAGCATTCCTCTTTGTTTTTCTTTCAAAAAAACGGTCCTCCCCTCTCGTCTCTTCTATAGTAAAAGAAAAGAGGGGGGGGTGGGGGGGGACTAAGAGTGCCCCAATTGGCTCCTTTAGGGGGAGATGCTTAGTGGGCTTCCCCCTTAAAGGGTCCTTCAAGGGGAAGAAGCCATGCATGGGCGTCCCCCCCTTCAAAGGTGTAAACCAAAAGCATAAAGAAGCAAAAACTCACATGGGGGAGGCCTGTAGACACACAGGAGGTGGCCTCCCTACAGTCAAAGGGGTGACGAGGCGGAGGACCATACACAGGAAGGACCTCTGTAAAACCATAAAAATAACCGAACTCGAAATAAACGCAAATGCGATTTTCAGTAGCGAAAACTCAGGTTCTTCCCGTCGTCTCGGGCTACGCGACGTGGCTGAAGACTAATCTGGGCATGCTCAGGAGGATGGTCCTCCATCAGATAGAGAGAGATCGATAGAGATAGAGAGATAGAGATAAATATAGAGATAGAGATGGAGATAGAGAGAGAAAGAGTGAGAGAAATAGAGA
>NC_135835.1:28022500-28085000 GCF_029677425.1 Wolffia australiana | reverse complement strand
TGAGAAGAAAAATCTAAATATAGACATATAAATAGATGGATAAACAGTTGAAGGCCTGGATTGATAGATGACAGCATAGATAGATGGATCGATGGATATATCTATGGATAGATAGATGGCTGATATCTATATCTACTTGATCTCATCTGAGGTACCTTGTTGGTTGTACTGATATCTTGGATTGCATGCATGTCCACTGTTCACCCTAAATTAAGCCTTAGTCCATCTTTGTCATGCGGTTGCAATATATTTTGTATAGAAGAGGGAAGTTACATTATTTTGATTGTTTTTTGGACTGTATAGGGCTTCTAATTCGTCATATTTTTACACCCAAAACCTCAATATTTAAAAATTATATTATTATTCTATCATGACATATGATTTGACTCCAAATGGACAAAAAAATACATAGTATCACAAACATTTATTTTCTTAGATTTGGTTAGAAGGATCAAAGTAAATATTATTTTGTTTATTTTACAATATCATGTTCCTGGGTCAAGAATATCAATATTACAGTTTTCACTCTCATATCAGCCATATTGATTGATCTTTAATAATCTGGGAATGATGCAAACATTTTTTCTTATGTTTGTTTATATTCTTATGATTGCTATGACCACCAGATGACAACTAGTTTCTTGAGAACTTTCTGTGGTATTTTGACTAGATGATAATGGTGATGATGCAGAATTCCTAGCAAAATAAAGGCTCAGATTCTTCTTTCGACGAAGATCAAAATGTGATGGGGGAAGACAATAAAATACAGCAAGGGGATATAAAACCTACCTTGAAGAGTAATGGAAGTAAAGCTCCATTCTTTTGTGAAATAACTATTTTAAAATTATTTTCTCATTAATTATAAAAATTTGACAATAATATTCAAATATAATTTTTAATAATTTTTTTAATTATTACATGAATTATCAGAAAATAATATAGAGGGAATTTTTAGCGGCCAATGGGATAGGTCATGGTTGTAATCGTGGCTGTTATTTAGTGATTTTATGGTTTTTTTTACTTGGAGAGGATTTGAGCATTATTTGAATTTTTATTAGTATTTCTTGTTTTTTAAAATTTTAATGTGGAACGGATCATATAACTTCATTAATGTTAAAGATGAAAAAACCCCACACTCTTGACGTTTAGATTTATCATCCATTTGTACACAAATTAATTTTATGGAGATTACAATTATAGTATTTTGCACAAATAAATTTTCAGCTACAGGTTAATATTTTTATTGAAAAAAATGTACGAGATATACAAGATATTATTTATTTGTTCGGGTTAATGAAAATTTTTCTGAAACATGTTGCCTTTCACTGCATAGAAAATTAAAAATTCTCATATTGACCAAGAACTTTCGATTATTTTATTTGGTATCAAAACATTTGAGTTACATATGAATTATGTTCATATTAATACATTTTTTTAAATTCCAAAAGGTACATTTCCCTTGTGATGAAGGCAAATTACTGCGTAAAATTTAATATCATTGTAAATTATTTTGCCTAAATCAAATAAAAATTTTCATGAAAAAAAATCACTCGAAAATGTATATTTGGAGTGAGGTCGTCTCCAGAGGGTCTGGCCTTTAGAGTTATATTTAATAGTTGAGCTAGACTCAGAGAGAGAAAGATGATAATAAGGATAATAAAATGGATTAGTTATATAGTTGAGTAAGACAGGGGATAAGGTAAGAAGAAAATGTTAGTGAAAAACAAGAATTTAAGTAGTATTTGGAAAAAATATAGTAAGATTTAGAGAGAAATAAATAATGTAAGTTATTAAAATGGATTTATAATATTATGTTGAAGAAGGGTAGTGAGATAGGTAGTGGACAAGTTGTTTCTACATATTTTAATCAATGTATAATAGAAATAAGGTCAACATAGATCATTTAGGATACTATGTATATTAAGTGGTATACTTATTTATTTTGATTAATAATAAGTTTTATGTAAGTTAGCAGAGATTAATTTAGTAAGTAAAAGGACATTAGGATTTAGGATAGTACTGAATAGGGTTATTTTATTTTAGTGGGATATGAGAGAAGAATGAAGAGGAGTGCATGATGCGGAACGAAAGGACATGATGGATTGTCTGTTCCGGCATCCATAGGGCGAATGAAATGCAAGTGGGAATCGATGCTCATGCGCCATTAAAATTCAACGAGAGGTATAGAATTGGCGTCGAAAGACGCCGTCGACCAATAAATCATGGTAATCGGGTCATGGGTATAAGACTAGACTCCCAATGACTCGGACGTCGGGTTGAAGAATGACGACGTGAGCACAGATACTGCCGCTAGTGCGCAGGCTCTCGATGAGTCCAACCAAGGATGTAACGATACATATTCTATCTATACATCTATACCTATCCTAACCCCGGCGGTACGCACTCGGGAGGTACTAAAAGAAATAATGAGCATGAAAGTGGGAAGAAGTGCAAGCATACCAGACTAGTTGTGATCTCGTCGTCTGTGTCAGCGACAATGGGAGCCGGGGGGGACCCGTCGGTGACGTGGGTGGCGTGCACCGACAGCGGGTGGCACGAGCAGAGCTGTTGGGGACAACATATACGGTGGCACAGGTATCGGATCTCAGTTGATATGGCACAGCGTGGTGATATCAGCATAGTGTGGGCAGTAGCGGCAAGGCGCTATGGTGGCACAGCAGGATAGTGGCATGGCACAGCGGTGGTGCAGTGCAGCGATGTCACAACGGGGTGATGGCAGGCGTGGGCAGCGGGAGCACCGTGATGTGCGACAGCAACGTCCTGGTGCTAACAAAAATAGATTAGCATAGACGGCACGACAATGGCGCAGTCGACAACAGCGTTAATGTAGATAGTGTGGGAGCGACGTGGTGATGCGAGGACATCACGACAGTGTGGAGGCGGCCTAGCAACATGGGGCGATGTGGTGGCGTGGGACATGATGGCATAGCAGCATGAGAGGGCGGCACGCAGGGTGGGCGTGGGCAGGCGTGGGCGGGCGGCCACGAGAGGCGCGAGCAGGCAGGCGGCCGGGCGGGTGCAGGCGGTGCTGTGGGCTGGGGCACGGTGCAGGTGCAACCATGCAGGGTGCGGAAGACGGCCTGTGCAGACAGCGGGCGACGACAACAAAATTAAGGTTTCAAGAGAATGCCAAGTCACAGTGGCATTTTCATAAATAAGTGGAAATACAAAATTAACAATAAAATGAAATAAAAACATACTTTTTCTTCCTTTTTCTTTTTCCAACACAAGGAGGGGTGCCCCACCCTCTCCCACCACCTTACATATGGTTGTCATAGGGGCCTCCCTCTAAGGGAAGGGGAAGGAGACCCACTAAAGGGGGAAGGAGAACACGGCCCATACATACAAACATGTTGGCCCACATACACGGCCTTCAAAACTAGAAAGAAGCAATAAAAACACGACGAAGATAATGTCAACTTCCAGGGCCCGTTGATGGGGGACCATCACGACGACGCCGACACCGACACGGGACGCACCTGACCGCTCCGAGCCGCTCGTGCCGACGTACGTGATCTCGCATTCAAGTATTCCAAGTAAGTTTCTTTATCACTTGTCTAATTGTAATAGCGGATCGGGGCGCGTATCGAACCGATCCCATCTTTTACGTTTGTTCTCCATTTTTGAAATGCCGTGTAAAGGGGAGGGCCACGTCACACGACGGACCCCTCCCCTAATCCCAGTCTCTTGGCATCCTCCTCCCCCTCTCCTATATAAAGGGGAGGCATGCCCAAGGACAAGGCAGAAAGTCTTTGAAAAAATTGATCTTTGCTATAGTTCTTTCTTTCTCGTTCATTTCTTTGGTATCAAAAAAAATAGCAGGGGGGGTTATCCCCTACCTCTCGCCAGTTCAGGGAGACTGTTCGGTCTCCCCCACCCCCCTCTCCACCCAGGTTCGAACCTGGTCGTCAGCTGAGCCAGCCGTCCAGATCTCTGCGCCTAAGCTCGCCTCGCCGCCCATCGGGTCAGTTCCCGCCGGTCCGAGGATCGCTTTTCCGGCGCCAGCACCGTCGACAGCCGCCGTTCCCGTGGTCTCCAGCCAGATCCGCGTCGACAGCCGCCGTTCCCGCGGTCCTCAGCCAGAGCCGCGCCCACCGCCGCTCATCTCTCGACCTCCCGCCTGCGTGTGACTCTGAGGCCTTCTGCCGCTGCTTCGCGCTGCGACTCATCGTCGCGCGCGCGCCCGGAAGCACGCCCGCGCGCGCTCAGCGCCCCGCGGCGAACTGCATCGGCGTTCGACTGCGCGCGGCCGAGTGTCCTGCCGCCGCGCCCCTGTGTACTTGCGGGCGATCGACGCCTTCAGGCTCTGCAACGATCTCTCGCCCCGCCGCAGCACGCCGTCGCGTGCTTTGCAACCAGCCCCGTCCGCCCTGCGTTGCTCGCCTGCCGCCGCGTGCTGCAACTGGTGGTCTCGCGCGCCTGCGCCTTTTGAGGAGGGCGCCGCCTGTGCCCGGTCAACGTTGCCAGCTGACTCCCTGTCAATCCGGCTCGCGGAACTTCTTCTGGCGTGGCTTGCTGACCCAGCTCGTGCACCTGACGTGGGCGTTCTCTCTATTGTTCGACGTTGACGGAGCGATACCAGGTTCCACCCCGCCCTTCCCCTCTTAACAGTATTATTATTTCCTTCAGTGCTGTCTTTCGCTATAGGTTTCCGCTGCCGCTTGTTATCGTTAAGCTAGCCACCTTTGACGAGAGTTAGGACTTCCTTGGCGATTGACGATTGGGACATTGCCATTGTGGGGTTAACTCTCCCGGGCCGTAAAACGCACCTCTCAATGCGCACCCTCGTGTAGGTTCCGCGGGTCACTTGGAGTCGACCCTGACCTTGTTCGTTCCCTTAGGATTTACTGTCCCCTCGCCCCCCCCCCCTCCCCGTCGGACCGACCTCTTCGCTCTTGAGGATTTTGAAAGTGCATTACATTTCGTAATAGACATGCATTCGCTCATTACTGTGACGTAATACGAGCCGTCGATCCCGGCCGTTATCGTATTACATCACCTGTTGACTAGGCCGAATACTTGAAGGCTGAGTCTCTCCTTCAGCCATGCTCCTCGAGCTACCTTAGACCAGTCTTAGATGCTAGATGGTCCCCATCAATGCATACTGACTATGATAGGATTAAGAATGTATTATTTAATTAGATATAAATTAATGAAGGAGAATAAGGTGTATACATGCTAATAATTAAAGATTAAGAGAGATATGTGAGACAATATGTATTATTTAATTTTAGCAGGGTTAGGTAATTAGACAGAGATTATATACTTTCAACTTTTTTTTTTTTTGACAAAAACACGGTGTCAAGTATGACCAACCCAAGGTTGTGCTCGTAGACTGATCCAACCGTGCCCTAGACGCCACCCGGGGGGGTTATATATATGAAATATTGACTGTTTAGAAGAGTTTATAAGCGTGGAGCAAGCGTAAATATCCCAATCACTCATGAACCCCACTCGCCCATACTCATGACACAAAGAAAACTGATACGATATTGATATCATTGCATGTCATAGCGGAGACCTTAGGGCCCAACAGCTCATTCGTATCCCTCAGAGTTGGAGATGCATGGAATATGTGTTATGTTTTCATTCATCAGGTATCATCTTGGAGCTTCGCGAAGGGTACAATGTCTAGACGGAAAGCCGTGCACCCCTGCCTTTGGCTTTCCACACAATACGCCGCTCGTGGGGGCCGTCGGGTGTAAGAGTCTGGCATGTGCGGAGAGCTGGCAGGTTGAGTCTCTCAATGTGATGGCTGCCTCTAGCCTCCCACAGAAGATCCTGCCACTTAAGCTATTTTATAACTTTTAATATATTTTAAATTTACTAGAAAGAGAGAGACACATTAAGAGAGAGAGACTTATAATGCTAGACATATGTTTTATATAAGTAGATATCTTCAATAAATATTCTAAAGGTAAAATCAATATTAAATTGGATGAACTCATTGGTGCCCAATTAGTGCTAGACAGAATGCCTCAAAGAGGCCACAATATGAAATCTTGAGGAAATGAAACTCTAGTTAGAATCAATTGAATTATGGTCAATCTACGATATTCATTAACTAACTTTCATCGTAGTCAAGCCAAGAAAAGTACCATGTATGCCTTGATTTGAAGTACAAGGGGTGGGGACGTCGATCTCAGCCCCTAACCTCGATGTGTGACTTCCCCCCTCTTTTCTCCTCCAAGCTGGTGCAGGTCTTCATCCTCTTGAACCTTCTCTAGGGCCATCTTGAGGTTTCCAAGACCTTTCGAGGCTGTCTCGATCTAAGAAGGGCTGAGAAAGAGCCGAATGAGTCTTCGATGTTGCTAAGATTACTAGGACAAAAGATGAAATATTAAGATGCAACATTAGGTTGGGTCAGCTTGAGGCCAGGTTATCCTTTCCTCTAACATTTTCAACCATTGCAGCCTATTGGGCCACGATTCATCTATGATCCTCATCAGCCCAGCCCGCCTACAATGGGGAAGGTGGAGAAAGGTCAACCTCATATGTAGATATTTAAAACAACACATCAATATATAAATTTGACACATGTGCTTCAATCGAATTAACTCTGAGCATTTCCATTTCCATGCGTGTGTGCAGACTTGACTGCATTGACTCTGAGCCCGAGTATGTGGGCCTTCGTGGTCTTGATGGGACTTACCTTTGTGTCCTTGTGCGCCATCACTTGCTGGCTGCAGGCGGGCATGAGCGCTTTGGGCTTACTTGTCTACAGCCGGCTTGAGTGCTGTAGTAGCTGGCTTGGCCATTAGTACTTGGCTACAAACCAACAATTTTTTCTTATTTTTATTTTAATTCGTCCCTTCAAAATGTGAAATAAAATACATTTCAACATATGTTCTCCACTTGAAATTAATAATGTTAAAAGCCATTTTTTATAAAAATAATTGAACTGCTAAAATATGTAAAATATTACATTAAAAGGCGTTATTTTAACCAAATGGCAAAATTTATGCATGAAATGAGAATTCATATTAAAATCAAGGTAATATAAATAAATTCAACCAAAAATGGCCTTAAGATATCTATGTTTTCATGACTCATTTTGTGTTGATCACCTTGCATGACTAAACCTTCAAGGTGCCAAAACCTAACAGGGTCATTAACTTAAATTACCACACGATTTATTTAAGAAATATATTTTAAATTCATAGTATAATTTAATCTCAACTTAATGTAGCATTAACTTAAAAATGATTTCACGGAAAAACAATTCTAAGAAAAGATCCTCAAACAAAAAGTGATCCATCACATTTTGTGGTTAAGAAATGAATATTTCTTCATTATTTAGTCATTTAATTTATTAAATAATATTCTGAACATATAGTTAACTTTTTTATACTTATTATTGAAGGAGCAGTATCAATACCTTGGTCAAAACTCCTTTGTGTAGTCTGCCAAGGGTATTATCAAAGATCAACATATCTTCATAAATATATTATGCACTAAATCCACTTTTTTCTTGAATTAGAATTTTATCATCAATGGATGATGCCCCAAATAATCTTGACAAATTCCCAAGGTTGATCATAGTTTGACCAATGTTTGGTTTGCATATCAACACTTGACCAGTCTGTAAGACAACCACTAAGTGCGTAACTATGAACATTAATTGATATAATTAATTCATGCCACTGACTCCTTTAGAAAGAGGTACGAAGGAGGAGAAAGAGAGGTATGATGATTAAATGATGATGATACTTAGAGTAGACAGACAGCTAGAGAGTGGCACACATAGAGAGAGCTGGCGAGAGAGATAATAAGAGAGGATTCAGAGTCAAGATGAGAGATGATGAGAGATAAATAAGAGAGTTATGATATTGAGATGATGTGAGACACATTAGATTTAAGATGAGAGATGATAAGAGATATATAAGAGTTATGATAGATAGATGATGAGAGATAACAAAGAGAGTAATGATAGAGAAATGATAAGAGATATCTAAGAGAATAGTGGTAGAGAGATAAATAAGAGAGTAATGATGTAAAGATGATGAGAAATAAACAAGAGAGTTATGATATACAGATGATGAGAGATAAATGAGAGAGTTATGATATACAGATGATGAGAGATAAATAAGAGAGCTTTGATATAAACATGATGGTATATAAATCATAGAGCTATGCTAGACAGGTGATGAGAGATGAAAAAGAGTTGAGATGAGGGATGATGAGAGATAAATAAGAGGGTTATGATAGAGAGAAGATGAGGGATAATAAAGAGAGTTAAGATGAGGGATGATGTGAGATAAATAGGAGGGTTATGATAGAGAGATGATGAGAGCTAAAAAAAAAAGTTAAGATGAGGGGTGATGAGAGATTAATAAGAGATTTATGATAAATAGAAATATTAGACTTACAATAGAGAGACGAAGAGAAGGATAACAGATACTAGTCTTGAGATATAGAGAGAGAGATGATTGATAGAGAAGTTGGTATTTCCCTCATGGCATATAATGATTATTGAGATGAATATTGTTTTATAAATCTGCCATCGACACGCGTTTACCCTTCTTCTCCGGTGTTCTCCAGCTACTCCTGCAATTTCTGGGTCAATCTTCATCACCGGGAGCGAAGAAGCGCTGATCGTCGGATCGTAAAGGTTGGTCCGCAGCGTAGATTTCGATTTTCCTGTTTCAGATCGCCGAGCTCGATTCAACGCCTCGAGAAAACTTCGATAGGAGTAGATCTTCTGATTCGATCCAGCCCTGGGCACCTCATCTTCTATCTTGGCTATTTTCCACCAAAAAATTGTAGTTTTTCAATCTTGAGAAACCTGGCTATGCGATTTTTGACCGATATTAGGGATTTTTCGGTCCGGAAAACCCAGATCTCTGCTATTTTTCACCCAATCAGAGATTTCTTTACCGATATATATGGATGTTCAACTACTTTTCATTGCTTCTTCTTCGTTCTTGGCTCAGGGTCGTCTCTTTGTCTATTTTCTCTCTTTAAATTCGTATCTCAATGGCTTGTCTATCTCTCCGCAAGCCCTGAATTCATAGACATGCTTATATCTTTCGACGAGTTTGGCATCTTCCCATTTTGGTTGCTTTCTCTCTTTTACTTGCTCGCACTCGCTACATATAGGCCCTTCAAGATCCTTTCAAGAAAAATGATATGCCCTTCAAGAATTAACATCATCCCCTTTTCATATTTGTCTCTCTTTTTTCCCTCACACTACGTCTATTTGCATCTCTATGTATGGCTGTTCATCTTGGTTTACCTTCATTTCTCTCTGTAAAATGGGGTTGCTTCTCTCTGCAAAAGTCATGAATTTGTACGTCTCTCTCTCTGACTCTCTTGTCATGCGCAGCTTCTTTGCAGATTGGTTGCTTTCTCTCTCTTCCTGATTCCCCTTCTCTTTTTATTTCTACAATTCGGGGTCTGAGAAATGATCCCTCTATCATCTCTATTTCTCTTCCCAGTCTCCGCTCTTCTTTGTTCTTTGTTCCTCTTGGTCTCTCTCTAGCTGTCTCTTTCCTTCTCTTTCTCTGCGTTTCTCTCTCCTCAATCTCATGCTCCACTTTTTTGCCAATCCACGCTCTCTTATTCTTTGTTCCTCTTTTGCTTCGTCTCTCCTTTTTCTTTCTCTCCCTTTCCCTCTCTTTTTCCTCCTTTCTCTCCCTTCATTCTCTTGCTCTTCTACCATCCCTTCTTCTTTATTATTTTCCTTTTTATAGTTTTCTCTCTCCTACTTTTCGTTTCTAATTCTTTCTCTCATATTCTCTTCTTCTTGTTCTTCGTCAGTCCTCTCTCTAACCCTCCTTTCCCAACTCTTTCTTGGGCTTTCTATCTCTTGCCTTCAATTTTTCTTTCTTCGTTTCTCTCTCCTCAATATCTTTCCCTGCTATCTTCATCTCTCCTCTCTCTAGCGCTTCATTTCCCCCTCCTTTTCGGCCTTTTTCTTTTTAACTCACCCTTTCTCTCTCTTACTTGTGCTTATTCATGGGAGTGCACTTGGCTCTCTCTCTCTTCATCCATGAATCGACTCCTTAGATTGTGAACCTCTCCAGCTTGACTTTGAAGTTTCTAAATCAGGTCACTTATAAAGTTCTTCATTGGAAATATCAAATGGTGACACTTTGTTTTTCTTATGAACTTGAAAACCTTTAAATCAGAAATATACGAAACTAACAGTTTCTGACGTGTTCATTATATTTCATCAAGCCATTCAAGTTCAATCAATTATGTCATAAATAAATTTCGTTCTCTAAAAAAGTCGTCATCGGACTCAAATTGTTGAAGTTTTTTTCATGGGAACTTGAAAAACTTGGAATCAGAATTTTTTCCTCTCACAGAATTACTGATTTCTGCAAGTTTTAAATCTAATATCTTTTGATTTTAGGCTTCTTCACCGCACTTTGTAAACCTACTTTTTTGGGATGTATCTGTAAAGATGAGGCTTCATCATCCCCATCCTCATCCTCATCCTCATCCTCCTCCTCCTCATCATCATTGCCATCGTCATTATTGTCATTCTCATTGACATCATCATCATCATCATCATTGTTACCATTATCATCGGCGTCATCATTATCATCATAATCACAGTTGTCTTGAATTGCAGGTATTAAAACTTGTTGCCAAAGATGCCTTCTCTTAAGATTGAGACTGGGCACCCAGGTGTGATTCACGATATTACAATGGACTTCTATGGGAAACGCTTGGCCACGTCATCCGCAGATGGAACCATCAAGATCATCGGCGTGAGCGGCAACACCCACCAGCAGCTGGCCACCCTGAACGGCCACCAGGGCCCCGTCTGGCAGGTCGCCTGGGCCCACCCCAAGTTTGGGTCTTTCCTCGCTTCCTGCGGCTACGACGGCAGGGTGGTACTGTGGAAGGAAGGAGCGAGCCCTGGTGAGTGGACTGAGGCTCACGTCTTTACCGAACACCGGGCCTCCGTCAATTCCATATCTTGGGCTCCCCACGAGCTTGGGCTCATCCTTGCCTGTGGATCCTCCGATGGGAGCATCTCAGTCTTCTCAGCAAGGCCTAACGGTGTTTGGGACTCGTCGAGGATTGAACAGGCCCATCCGGTCGGCGTCACCGCCGTGTCATGGGCTCCTGCTACGGCGCCGGGCTCGCTCGTTGGCACTGGTCCGATGGACCCGGTGCAGAAGTTGGCCTCCGGCGGCTGTGACAACACGGTGAAGGTGTGGAAGCTCTATAATGGGACATGGAAAATGGATTGCTTTCCTGCCTTGCAGATGCACACAGGTTGGGTTAGGGACGTGGCGTGGGCCCCGAACTTGGGTCTTCCAAAGTCGACCGTCGCCAGTGCCTCGGAGGATGGGACGGTGGTGATCTGGACCGTGGCCCGGGAGGGTGACCAGTGGGAGGGCAGGATCTTGTATGACTTCAAGGCTCCTGTTTGGAAGGTCTCTTGGTCATTGACTGGAAATCTTCTGGCTGTTGCTGATGCTCACAATAACATCACCTTGTGGAAAGAAGTTGTCGATGGAGAATGGCAGCTGGTGAATTCTGTTGACCCATAGCCCATGTTCAGGTTCTCTTTCTCTCTCTCTCTCTCTCTCTCTCTCTCTCTCCCCTCTCTATTCTTACTGTCCACTAGCTTGTCATATGATGTGCAAATACGCTTGAGGATCATGATTACTGATCTTGTGCAGGGGCCATGAGCTGGAGAAGTCTGATGTTTTATATTCTTGGATCTTCACAAGCAAAGCAAATCAGATGATTGTTCTGGTGCTGATGCCTTGAGACTGTACAAATCTGTTACTTTTATATAACTTGGATCTCCTAAAAGAGGAAGAACCAGATTTTGTTGTCCTAGTCCATTCAGCTCATCTTGACAAATTATAAAATCAACTAAGAGCTGTTAAGAAATAAAATATAACCCTCCTTTTCTATATTGCTCCAGTCTGCAGTGCATGTCTTGGTGCATATCATGATGACAGTTAGAATCAATTTTAGCAATTAAATAACTTAGAGTTCTGGCAAATAAGTTATCTTGTACCAACAAATAAACATGCCCAGCCAAATTAAGTCACTTTGTGACTCTCTTCTGGGGCTTATGGCCACAATTGTGGCTCTTTCACTTGACATGATATAAGAGCTCTCAACTCTTAGGCGAGACTGCTTTTCTTCAAATTACCTTATGCTAGGTAGAATTCTGGCCACAAGAAATCCGCCACATCACAATAAGTCTAAATAGGTTATGGAATAAAATTATCAGTGTATAAGAATAGTCCACTATAGTAGGAATGAACTTTGTTAATCTCGTATTATCTACAAATGAGGCGCAGGAAATATCCGTCCGATATCCGGTATTGGACATTCAATATCCAGAAAAAATCGGGACAGGGTCTGATATTGGATATTGGATATCGAACGTATTTCGTCTGGCGGGTGTAAACGGATATCAGGGACGGATATCGAATAGGTAGAGACGAGGCACATGTCGGATACTGGATGTCGGATACCAGTATCAGGATATCGGAACTGGTATCTGGATATTGATATCCGGTATCAAGAGAAAAAATAGTATTGATCATCACCTAAGATGATTTATGTTAGCAACGCGATGTGTTTTTAATATATACTTATAATCTTATAAGTTCCAACTCTGCTTACCTGCTGGCCCACATATTTCCTCTCCAAACCATTGCACGATGGAGACTACGATGATTAAATTATATTTTTACAACCCTTCTATGTTGGATATCAAAATCTGATATCCAACTCCGATATTCGATATCGTCATCCTCCCCAAGGGACGGAGGTGGATGATGACATCGAGACGGATCACGATATCGGATATCGCTACTGTAGCAACTGATATCCGATATCGGTAAAAATGGATACCAGAAATTTGATTTCCGGTATCTGGTACAGCATCCGTCCCCACACCATAATCCGATGTCGGTATCGGGATGGGCGATCCCTAATGAGGCATCACTTGCACTTGCTCTTGTTAGTGGTTTTTAGCAATGCCACACCATAATCCCTAATGAGTTAGAGAGCAAAAAATGATGTTTGGCTGTAAGTTATCGTAGAGGTCTCCTCTGGATGAGAAAGTTATCCATTACCTTGAGGATAACTTAGAAAAGACTCCCCAGATCAATATAATTCACCATATTTTAGTGGATAAATGAATAAAATATTATACTTGCATGGATTCTAGACTCGCATAATTGATTGATTCAAATGATTTGTAGTAATAATAGACAAACGGGATGCAACCTAGCTTTCAAACTCAAGATATAGTCAGTCCATATCAATGATTTTTCGACTGTGTCTGTATTATAAGGGAATGACCATGTCCTACGATATATATTAATGACCTAACAGAAATACATTCATAAATTATCAATATCAGAGCCTGAAATCTAACTTAAGAAGAAAATAGTATTCCTAAAAAGGCACATTTTAGGAGTGTCTACAATGGATGGATCCATAATTTTGTGATATTATGGATTTCAGAAAATTCTTCTAGGCAAGACATTTTGTGTTAAGAAGTGGCACATAAGAGAAATGGTTTCAGTTATGAACTTATTAGATTGACTTGCTCATGATCAGTATAGCAAGGGTAATTGAAAGGAATATAACATGGTTAAAGGTCCAACATGTGCTAACTACATGAGGAGGAATTATCATCTTCCAAAGAAGACGGCTAATTTTCTAGAATTATTTAAAATAGCATAAGCTAGATCCTCTATAGGTCAAGTGAGTTATGAAGTTTGACAATACTATCTAAATTCTAAGTGTAATATATTTTTTCTCAGATTTTTTCTGTGCTTAGTAAAATAATAGATAGTATACTCAACTTATCACACCCAAGGAAGGTGAGAGATAACATGAAAATTAAAACTACATAATACGACTTTTACGCTCAACTTTATGTCCATGTTGTCATACGTTGAAGGCCAATGCAAACATAATTTTTCATTCCTGGAATTTTGTTGATGTTTTCTCTTCAATTCAATCCATATTAGGGTATATCTAGCCATCCAATGGCCAACATAGGCTAGCAGACCTGCGGTAGAGGGAACATGTGGAGGATCACTTCAAAAGAAAACAATATCTTCTTACACATGGTATATCTAATGGCCAACATAGGAGAGCACATATGGTCTAGAAGCCTGAAATGAGAGAGAAATCATTAGAAAATAAATAAAAGATATGAATATAAATAAAATATAGGATACGGGAACTCGGAGGATAAAATCCCCAAGTGTAAGTTAGATTCTGCCTTGGTTAACATCTGATCTGATATTTGGATAGAGGAATAAAATGAATTAAATCAGAACTTTGGATATTTTAGGTTACTATCATGAATAGTTTATGTTTTGAAAAAAAATATGTACACTTGAATGTTATCAAGCTTAAAATGATTAAATATTTATTTGAATTTTATTTTTGTTTGATATATATATGCATATTTTCTAACATCCTATTCATAAAGAAAATTATTTTTTAAGTTGGAATCTACTTCTGAAAATATTATGATAATAAAATCTTTATCCCCTAAAAGTTTGCACTGCAATCCTTGCCATTCTTTTTTCAGGAGCCAAAAATTACCACATTTATTGAGATTTAAATCAGTAGATTTTTTGTTGGTCCACATTGTCCTACATAATAAAAGGGGAAAAATTCAAAAATGATTTTTCATTATGGAATCATGATGTGCAATGCCAAAATGACACCTTTTGGAAAAAAATCTTTGTACCAATCATTGGCAGCAGCCATTATTTATGTGACTAATATTTAAATCGCAATGTAGATACAAATGATTTTGACACATTGCAACACATAAATAAACCTGGACAGATTTTAAAATTTGCTTTAAATAATTATAGAAAATTCAAACCTTATATATAATATTTGAAGTATATTCTGACTTACAAATTTATTTTTACACGAGTTTAATGTCATAAAATTCTTATAAAAGCATTGCAGCTTAAAATTATTTATTCATGAATATGATATCAAGAAATCCTTCAAATTTATCTAAATTTACAAAAGGAAAATATCATTCCAAATTATATTTTTTTCATTTTAAGCTTGATAAGAAGCATAATAATAATTTTAGTGCATTTAAACATGGAAAATCAGTTATACCAGTTAATAATTAATGTTTTATAAAAACGGCCTGCTAGGTGGCATCTAGAAATGAGTCTATAGTAAAACACATTGATGTGGTATGTCTAAAATGCATGCCCATGTCAATGTATTAAATGAAAACCATCAAACCTTTTTTTTTGTGACAACGACAAGTGGCTGCATGTGGATCCATAGAATACAATTGTGTATACATAACACACAATATGAAAATTTGTACATGTGATGCATACTGACGCTTCACCACATACACATTTAAATAACTCCTTACTTTTATTATTTTTTCCTCATATTTCATGCATGGCATGTGCCATCCTTGATTCCCTCCATCATAGATTATGTAGAAATGACAACCAATGATATCAATAATATTACAAACCATCAATGGATAAACTGGCAACAACAATGCTGATGATAAGGTATAAAATATATTTAGTTTAATCAATGGCTTTAGATCTGATGATCCATAAGGTTAATTGAGCTGACATTTTGAGGGCAGCTTCATCTTTATCCTATCTTTCAATCAATCCATCACATCAATCAATTGAGGTGACAGTCTGTATAAAAATAATCCTGAATTTGCTTCATATATTTGTGGGCATTTTGAAAAAGAGCGTGGTCTACAGACGCATATGTTCTTAGTGCCCTGGGTGATTGAAGATGAGAATTAAATAAGTGAGAATCTTAATTTGAGCCATAGATCGTTGTGATCATGTAGGAACATAAAGACCCATTGAGAGATCCTCGTGCCTTTCATTGTAACTGTTATTAGTTTATATCTATATCATCATCTTAATATATCATTTATATCACATTCACCATGCCTTACACAGTCCATTTCACTTTTCCTCCTAATCCTTCTATTATCATACCCATAAAAATGTGCACCTTCATATCCCATCATCACTCCTTTTTTACCTGTCTCTCTCTTTCATTCCCTCTTTCTTATCGCTACCCCTATCTATTCTCAGTCTTATCACCACATCTAGTTTTCCTTCCATAATCCAAGTTAGATTAAGAAATATAGCCATACAGACTGACCCATCTTTACATCAACCTTCATATCTTGTCATCATCAATTTACACATTTCTTATTAGTCGTATTTCTCATGTAGAAATGGTCGTTCGTGCGAAATTTTGATTGCACGAAAGGCACTGTGCAATGTGTGGTGCAAATTCATGCGGAAATTCTCACTGCACATTGCACAGATGGGCACAAAATTGGTATTATTCAATTCTGTCCTTAGATTTTTTTATTGCATATTTACGTCTGCAGTGCCCGACCTAGAGCTGTTTTGAGGGATGTTTGCAACAAAAAATCAAGAAAAGTCCCGACGACTTTAGAAATTGCTTGGAAATCCTATTTTCCATATAATTGTACCCATTTTATATTTAAAAACTCATTTATTCCTCAAATAAATTCCCAAAACCTTCGATTAAATTCTAGAAAATTCTAGAAAATTCATAACTTCATCTGCACATTAATCATTATTAAAATAGGTATTTAAACCTGCCAATTTCAGGTAAATAAAGTTATTCCAGGCTTAACTAAATTTCATAAAATTCATGAATCAACAGGAAAATAGGGAAAAATCAGCATTTACTTGGAATACTAATTAAGATGTAAATATATGATAAAAACCCTATTTTAAACTTTTTCAATAGATAAAAACATGCTAATTACATAAATTAAACAAAAAATGATAACATTTATCTATTCAAGGTTTATTAAAAAAATTCTCATGTTTATGATTCCATGACTAAAATATTTATTATTATACAATAAATATTTAATGGTTTAGTTTCCCTCGCTACTTTTCTTTTATTATACAGTAAATATTTTATGTTACATGGAAATTAATTAATAAGTATGAAATTGTCTCATTAAAAATAGCTTACGCCATTAGATATCTACTTGATAATTATTTGGAATAAATTATTTATTATTATATACAGTAAATATTTCACGTTATAATTTCCATCACAAATATTTTTAGTAACACTGAGTAAGTATTCATGTTCCATGAGTAAATTTTTTATAACTATGAAGTTTTCACAATAAAAATATTTTACTGAATAATTATTCTTAAATAAAATATTTATTATTATATGCAGTAAATATTTCACATTTTAATTTCGATTGCAAATATTTCTAGTAATATAGAGTAAATATTTCATGTTCCATGAGTAAATTTATTATAACTATGAAAGTGTAGCAATAAAGATAGTTTATTGCCATTAGGTATCGACTCGATAATTATTGGGAAATAATATATTTATTATTATATGCAGTAAATATTTCAAGTTTTAATTTCCATCACATATATTTTTAGTAATACAGAGTAAGATTTCATGTTGCATGAGTAAATTTTTTATAACTATGAAATTGTCACAATAAAAATATTTTATCATCATTAGGTATCTACTCAATAATTATTCTGAAATAAAAGATTTATTATTATATGCAGCAAATATTTCACATTTTAATTTCAATCGCAAATATTTCTAGTAATATAGAGTAAATATTTCATGTTCCATGAGTAAATTTTTTATAAATATGAAAATTTCAAAATGAAAATAGTTTATCATCATTAGGTATCTAATAGATAATTATTGGGAAACAAAATATTTATTATTATATACAGTAAATATTTCATGTTTTCATTTCCATCACAAATATTTTTAGTAATATAGAGTAAATATTTCATGTTCCATGAGAAGATTTTTATAACTCTGAATTTGTCACAATAAAAATAGTTTATCGTCATTAGGTATCTACTCGATAAATATTAGGAATAAATTATTTATTACTATGAAATTAACACTTACTAATTGGGTGACAATAATAATAGTTTATGGTTATCAGATTTGTGGACAGTAATAATTAATTGCTAATAAGTATTTAATCTTTAAAATGAACATTTATTTTAGTCAGTCCTCTTAGTTTAACTAATTGGCATAAATAAATATGTTAAGATTTTCTTGAAGTATAAATGCCACAAAAAGTTTCAATACATAAAAAAATGTATAAATGGTTCAAAAAGTTGAAGGAAAAAGAAATGACTTAATGAACACTCAGGTCTTCATCACTATCTTTTTCTGTTTGTTGATGTCATTGTCGTCATCATCATCCGCTCGCCACCAACACTTGAGTGTCATTAGTAATTCGATGCTCTCTCCTGTCAACCTGGAATGCTTGTAGTTGATGACGACATCACCAAAAGAGAAGAATCTTTTAGAGGGTGCACTAGTCGCGGAGACCGATATGAATTCCTTTGCAACCATTGCCAACCTTTGATATCAGTGTTCTCGTGTTACTTTCCACCAATATAATAGTTCTATCCCCTTGAGAGGAGGTGAGCTCATGTACGCATCTAGCTCGTGCCTTGGACTAATGGTTGGTGTCTTCTCATTGTCTGGTAACAGCTCGTCCATTGCTTCTTTGAAGAAAACTGTAGACATCTACTCCAATCGAAAACATCCAAAAGAATTTGAACGAATTACCATTCCATCGGGGGTATGCAGTAAAATTTTAACATACACGATTATTTCGTCCCGATGATTGTGGTCAAGTAATCGTAGCATCACGGAGGGACCAACGAGGGCATCAATGGTGAAGGCCTGGTTGCGAGCAAGGGCTGATGCATATCTGCTTATATCGGTCTTCATCGCCTCACAAGCCTTGTAAACTGATGTCCAATGTCTGGTGGATATAATATTGTTGACTTATAACATCCTTTCGAGTGTCTTGTCGCTTCTCTAATGATAACAATGGCGTCATTTTCTTTGGGTGCTTTTGATCAGATGCGAATGTGGTAGCCAATTGAAGGTGTTGTAATATACCCACAAACTCCTTAATCATTGCCCATTCCTCATCACATAAAACTTTTTTATTTAAAATGTTCAACACAATGATATCTATAACATCCCTTTTCTTGACAGCAGCTACTAGCATGGAGTACGTAGAATTTCATCTTGTTGGGCAGTCCAAGGAAACCTTAATATTCTCAGGTAGACCAAAATGTTTGCATAACACTGCATAATGTGCTTCATGTTGTGTTGAACCCCATATTCATGTGACTATTTCGTGGAGCCAGAGTATGACATTACCTATTGTAGATGTACTAAATGCAGCAAGTGTGTTGCCTTGTTCTATATCATTCATACCAACCGTATCGTGATGGAGTCTCTATCACACGTAGGGAGCTCATCCCAGGTTAGACCACATGGTTTATCACATGCACAATGCAAAGCACTTGTCTATTTGCACTGAATTGAGGGTTCAATAACTTCAGATGTTCATCCAGAATACTCATCATCTTTCTGTTATTCGATGCGTTGTATGTGGTCATTGCACACATCTGTGTAAAATTGCATCATCAATATAATGGAATGGAGAAAAAATCAGTGATACCTTATTTAATTAAGTAACCCCTACCTTTATCTTCAAGTTAAGCTCCTCTAGGATTTCAAGGATGCATGCACTCATGTTTTCACCAATGGAGGACCCATTCAATTGGCGTATTCCTATAACACACACAACTTCCACTAGGAGTCCACCCAAAGCACAGTCACACCTATGAATGCAATATTGTTTTCTGAAGTTCATGCATCAAGTGTTAATGACACTCGAGCAACGCCCTCCAATCTTCTTCAAATGCTCTTCTTCATATCTTGGTCAAGAGAAAAAGCTTTTGCCTTGATAGCTCTAATTGGTGGGATTGATATTTCTTCTTGGGCAATGTAACGAAGAAGTCGTACGAAATACTTTTTCCTAACAATAGCCCAAGGCGAATCAGATAGACATATGAAGTGCACCATCTCTTCTTTGGTCTTATCCATTGTACGCCCGGTATAATATTGTTTCTTACTATCTCTAGTGTCAAACAAGTCTGCTACTGACCTTTCTTGTGTAACTCGACTTGTCTTTGCTTTCAGAGTTTTGTACGTTTTGCGGTGGAACTTTTCCAGATGTTTCCACAATGGAGTGCTGGTTTGATACTTGTTACGGTGTACAATGATACCACACACATTGCATTTGAATTTTTTCCACCCAAATCTGTGTAGTGCCTTAGCGCATCACATGCATTAAGGCGAGTCTTTTTATGTTTGGTGTTTGGGCTATTGTGATACGATTCATCTTCTGCAGATATTTCTGCAACGTTAGGTACATGCAAAGATGTACCAACTTCCATCCTACAATTTGCAGGATGATAATGTGGATGATGAGGAAAAAAATAAATTCAGGAGATCTCGAGCTCATAAAGGGAATGGTGAACATAAAACTACATTAAGAACATCATAACGAGGAAATACACATAATCAATCCAAGAGATTGGGAGAAATAATCATAATTTGAATGAAATTTGACATTCATATTATTTTTAAAATAATGAAATCAACGAGCAATTTGAACACACACACACACATGCAATTGATTAGTTTTATGACTTCAATATCAAAACATGTTATAAATTTAATTCCAAACTGAAACAATGAAATGCCAATTCCAAAATGTGGACATGTAGCCAGGAGCATTCATGAAAAGATAAATTTTTTGAAAATATTTAAAAATAATTATATCAAATAACAATATCAAATAACTCACAAGAGGGTGCACTACACAATCAAGGCTGACCACAATTGGAAGGAACAACTGATATTCGTCGAACTGATGATATATACCACTCGCTTTTAGAATTCTCAACTATTTCTAAATGTGAGTATTGTGGCGGACGCCTGCAAACAAGAAGAAAACAAGGAAATTTAAGTTTAGCTCATTAAAATAAGGGTAGAGTTTGTAAAGCGTAATGAAAAATGACAATTACTATGAAACTTGGGCATCAATGTCCTATGGCAAACATAAACATGCCCATGAACTTGAATATCTCGAACAACATCACAATTATGAAATTATCTATATTTCTGGATATTATGATCAAATGACATGAAAAAAAATACAAAACTCAACACAAATCTTTGTCTAGAACATGATTTTGTATGATTCCAAACTATCGTCATTAAACAATAAAAAATGTTCACATCGACATCTATTATCATTACATCTATCTCTATCTCCATTTACATCGTCATCTCTATCCTCATCTCCATTTCTAACTCAAATCTTCCATCTCTATATCTATCTCCATCTCTATGTCATGTCTATCTCTATATGCTATACTACCATAGAGGGCTGAGCGGAAAGTCAGATTTATCTGACACAAAAAAGGGAAGAAAAAGAGGTGTAGAAGAAAAAATATATAAAAAAGTTGATAAAATGTTTGAATTATATTTATCATGACCAAAGGCTGTGCATCATCTATAGATAAAGTGGCTGACGTTCTTTTAAATATTGAAGATGATGATCAGTCCCACCCACATTGATTGTCTTTTTAAAGGTAAAAATAAAAAAAAATTCCTCAATTTCCATTTAATGTCTGCGAATAGTTGAAGCATCAAATATCCTTAATGATACATTAATTGAGTAGTAAAGCAATTGACAAATAGAACTTTATTTTTCATAGATAAAGCAGCATGCATATCAGATGTCTTTGTCCCACATGACCCTTTGATCATCAGCTTATAAGCAAAAATGAGTCTTCCATGAAATTTAGAGCGTTTAAGGTTAATGGGGCTGATGCAATGACCTCGTAATAAGTGATCTAAAAGTGGATGACGATACAGGAAAGGCTGGCCAGCATGCCAATTTGAAATTGTACCTTGATGAGGATCTGTGGTTGAGGAAGTTGATCGTCACAAACTACATATCCAAATAATAAAGAAATCTCGAGATATTTTGATATTCGAATGAGACAATCACAGATGAATCTCACGTCCAATAACCTGTAAGAGAGAGGAGATGAGATATCTGACAAACCAAGAGAGATAGATAAATGGATAGATATACAAATATATATATATATATATAAAGAGAGATATGTGAGTAAGAGAGAGGAGAGGAGATATCTGAAGAACCAAGAGAGAGATATAGATGTATAGAGATAGAAGAGATAGATACATAGAGATATGAGAGAGGGGAGAACTAATCTGAGGAAGATTCAATATAACCTATAGATAGAAAGAGAGATCAATAGATGTATGGATAGATTACATAGATAGATAGATGGAGAAAGATGAGAGGATGGATGGATAGGTTACTCAGATACACGAATAGACAGAGAGATATACATATAAATAGTAGATATATGGATTGATATGTTACTGAAGGGGAAACAAGAGAGATAGATAGGGATTGGTGAGATGAGATATTTGAGTATGTATGCCCCACTGATGCAATGAATCTGTCTGTTTCTCGGGCCACTCGAAGCACATCACCGATTAATTTATTTTTAACGTCCTGAATTATATCAAATGTCACAATTATCTTTATGTCATTTGTACGTTCTAATGCGATTATTTCATAGGAGGAAAACACGTTTCCTTATGACTAAGTCATATCTATGAGAGATAATCAAGAAAATGTGATTGAGGAAATATAATGAATATGAAAGCAGGTACAAGATGATAGAATATCAGGAAGAAGACTGTAGTTTTCCCCTCACGACTTGGGGAGATTTGAGAGATCAGCTCTTTCCCAGATGAAGAATCAACAAAATAAATACATAGATTACAGGGACATATAGAACAAGATAGAAGTACCTTGGCACTTTGGGAGTATCTTCTTCAAAGAAGAATGAGAAACCAAGAAGCCAAGAAGCCAAGAACTACGTTGATAGGGACTTTGAGAGCGTCGTCTTCAAAGGAGAGTGAGAGACTGAGAGAGAGAGGAAGTAGAAGAAAATAACAGAGAGCGAGAGAGAGGAAGCAGCCCACACAAAAGAAGAGAAATCAAAGGAGAGAGAGAGAAAGGAAGGGGGAGGGGGAGATCAAATGTCAAACAATCACACATTTGCACTGCACAGAGGTCTGTGCAGTGTGCGGTGTGAATGTGCAATTTTGCTGTGCAAAGTGTGGTGCAAAAATCGCACCGCTCTAAACAATCGCACCAAACAAATCCAGTCGCACAAAAGGATCATCTCTATTCTCATGATCTCTCCACATCATTATATTCCACATTCTATATCCCTTTTAATCATCATAATATTTTTATAAGCAATATTTAGCACCATTCTGTCTTGCCCATTCCGTCGTCTCTCTACCTTGGATTTACCAATATCTTTTTATTGAAGATGAGAAGTCAGAAACTTGCTGCCAAGTTACAAGAAAGGGTGACCAATAATATTTAAATTAAATGATAACTTGTAATAAAGTGAAAACTATATTCATTAAGATAATTAGAAAATAGGATCAAATCCAGATATATAGAAAAAAAAAGAAGACCAGGATTAAATCATAGATGGGCAACATACAGATGATTAGAATTTATTCAGATATAGCTGTTATATTTTTTCATAACATGTAAAATTAAAACAATTCATCGTTCTATATTTACAACTAGTATAAAGTATTCTAAATATGAACATATGTCAAATTTGCAGAATATGATTCTCTTAACCACTTAATATTTCTATCTCTTTCTCTCCGTCTCTCTCCCCCTTCTTGTTCTTATGTTAGACCAATGTGTGAAATACCTTTTCATGCTATCACAACCAGCCGATGACTGATATGGCCAAAGAAAAGCTTTTTGGGAAAATTGCTAGCAAGAAAAGCTTCCAAATTATAATTACGCCAGGAAATGGAGTCTCAATGAAGCTAAACTCAAAAAAAACTGTCAGTCTTGAAAAAACATCAGCATATCGATTCTCCATGGGTATGATTTTAACAAATTTATAAAGTAAGTATCACCCCTTATTAAAGAGAAACATGGTGGATAACCCTGAGTTCCAGAGTTGTTGGAGAATTGATCAGCGAGTCCTCAAATTCCTCCATTCAACCATTTACAAATAAATTATTCCTTATGTCACCAAAGAAAGACCCTGTTGTGGATCTTGGGAAAAACTGGACGATAAACTCAAAATTAGGGAAGATAGAATTGGGTGAGGTCGTTGAGAATTGAGTTTAATCAGTCAAATTTATAAACCTATACACCTAAATAGTTTAATTAGCTAGTGATGAGTATTAGGGAAGCAAGTCTCTTAATTGGGTGAGGTCAAGGAGAGTAGGAGAATTGTGTAGCATGTACAAGTTAGTGAATCAGGGGGGGGGGGTTTGTTGGTTACGTAGAGTTAGGAGTCTAATTAGGGTTTTAGAAATTAGGGTTTATCATGGATGAGGATGGAGAGATGGGATGGGATTTTCATATTAGCGGTGGTAGCGACATAGTCAGTAGTGGGTACGGTGATGGAGGTATTGAGAATATGGATGAAGATGAGGATTCCACACAACGGAAGACACGTAACGGAATCATAACGACATCATTAAAATTATACAACAAATTACCTTTACATGGATCACATCCGTGATTTCTTGGATCTGGCAGCAAGCCAAGTAGAGCTACTCAAATGTGCACCACCTAGATGTATCCATGGGATCCTCGGCACATCAGATCTCCTCCATCTTGTTGACGAGCCCCGTTCTACCTCCATTGTCATCGTTAGGCCATCCCAATCGCATCGGACATGGAGAGGGTGTCAGGGGAGAAGGGAGAATAAGGGGAAGGGCCCTAAACAATTCTGGCCTGGATGAATTTTGTTCAGGGTCTTTCCCTACTTATACTAAGTGGGTATTTTTAAGAAAAACCCCAAATACTTAAGTACATATTCTAGCGTTCAAAATATCATTTGCGTGTGAACCTCTAGGCCGATGTATTAGTCTAGTTAATGACTCGAGCAACCTAACAATCTTTATTGGCCTTCCAAATTAATTAGTTATATCATCATATAGATTAATTAATGTCACACTGATTGAACCAAATCGATAGGTTGAGTTTCCAACACGTGGGGTGCCAAGCTACACCTCGTGCTCTAGAAGATACAAAGGAGTGTGTATCGACTTACTCATGGAATTTGTTTGTCATCACTTACCATGTATGCATACTCCCTCATCCCCTTGACGCTCTTTGGACGACTTAGGGTATGGTCAACTATCAAATCCTAACCGGTCATCCGAGTTAGTACAGATGCATTCAAAAATCATCAGAGAACACTTCTTTGATATTTTATCGCCTTGGCCAAGGACTTCATTGCATCATCATCCTTGATCTGTCACCTCTTATACCGAGGGTGGACGATCCCATCTTGACCACGAATCACATTTGTGAACTTCTTGATGCACTTGAACTAAGACTATTTGGAATCCGATGATTAGAGATTCATACGTCATAGTCTAATTACAATTGCAACTCCATAAGACACCTTTGGTGTCTCAGGTCTAAGGACCACTTATAAAACCGTGACGTGAATTAACCTAATTGACAGTTTGGTCTAATACCATCCAGGGAGTCATACGGATCAATTTAGTGAAATATTTCCTCTAAAGAACATCCACAATCTATCCTTAATGTCTCCACACTAATGGCTATGGGAACGACCATACTCATCATATGAGTGAGGCTAGATAGTGATATTCTATCCAGATAACTCAATGTCCTTTTGGAGTATCTTTCAAATTGGAAGATTTAGAACACATGCTAAAAGACAAGTGATCTTTGTATGATGATCTCATCATAATTCACTAAGTCCTAACATGTATTCATAGACTTCATTATAAGCATCACATGTGCACTATAATGAATATGTTCTAACAATGAACATGGAACGAGATGTGGAATGTGTGATTGACTTGTCAGCCACATATATTTCCATCAACTATTTGGGTTTCTATCACTATGGTTCTGATTTTTTGACATTCTCCATCTCGCTTTGAGCTTCATGTTATCATGTTGGACAAGAAGAGCCATGGTTCTTGTTTTCTGCAACAAAATTTTAGGGAGAACACTTTCAGGGCTTTCTCCTTCCTTCATTTGTAGATATATTTTTATTTATTGTTTCTTTTGCATTGCTTTCTCAAGATTCTCATTTATTACTTCTTTAATATGTAATTTGAGTAAGTACAATGACTACAATAAACTTTAGCGGATTTAAAAGCTTTAGCTAAATGCCTTTATTTTACTTTTCTCAAAATGGGTTGGTGAAAGAGCTTGGTGGAACTGTGGGAATTTTTTAATGCCTTATCATTCATCAATGGGGATATAATTTGACCTTTCTGGAAGTTGGAATTATGTATCACTGGGAATATTTAAGATGCAGTTTTGGCCTATGCTTAAGATACTGAATACATTAACTTGACTGGAGGCCAATGGTCCTTGTAATTGGTAAGAATCAAGCTGAATTCATTTGGTAGTTCTAATCATTTGAAAAATGGGGAAATTATTTGGGTTTTGTGGAAATTTGGAATTACGTAGCTGTTAAAATATTTAATATGTTTTTATTGATGAATGATGTAGAGTTTGTCTACATGAAAATATTTGGTGATAAAATTATGAATATTTTCCAGACTATCTACTTATATAGACTGTATTTGAATCAACCAAGAATTATGATTTATCGCAAAATCAATTGTCAGAAGAAATATGGATTGTTGATTGGATCCAGGATCTTCCTGAGACCATTCGATGGTGATGAAATTCCATTTCTATGCATGATTCATAACTTTAGCATATTGGAGTATGATTCCCATTGGATCATTCGATAAGCTTTTTTTAGCTGCTGCATAACTTATATTTCCATAAAATATGATTATAAATATCATTTTGATATCATATATTGGATTATATCATTCATAATACTACACTATTTTTGGAGAGTTTTATAGGTAAATGCTGCAGCAAAATCTGCAGTTCATCATAGTTACTTTTTCCAAAAAAAAATATACTTTTTGAAAAAATGAATATCCCATCCCTCTTGCTGTAAATTTTTTTTTTAATTCCATTGTTAAGCATATAAAAATTAATGCATGGATGTGTCAATAATAAAGTATTTTTCTTTTGGAAATATTGGCATAAATATCTTCCAAAGGTATATTGATTATCAAGATAGTCAAAATAATTTTTCTTTTGTAACTTGTAATCCAAATGATGAGATTTAAGAGCATTTTGGAATATCAATGGTGAAGTATTTTGGAATAGTGATTATATCTAACTCACATCATTTTAATTATCTAAAATAAAATGAACTTGGGGAGAAAACAATGACCGAACTGATTGCATATAAAACTGAGGTAGCATAATAAGTAATTTTTATTTATTTACTGGTAGGCACATGTTTATAATAGGTATCGTTGGTGGCTCACAGAAGCATTTTCGTCTCTCCATTTAATAGATGAGTCCCCATCACATATGTGATAAGCTGCATTAAGTAGATGAATCCCCCCCCATCAAATAATGGAAGAAACTATACAGAATCTTCCATTAAATAGATTTAGCTCCATTAAATATATGAATCTCCATTAAATAAATAAAGCTGTTTTCCCATTAATTTACTTCTTCTGTAATTATAAATTTTGATATGTGATAAGCTCCATTAAAATAAATGAATATCCATTAACACTGAGGAAACTAATATATCAGAATGTTTATCATTAGCTCACCAAAATTTAATTTCAATACTTGTGTGGTTGAAGAGGGGGATATGGTTAAGAAAACAAGTGTAGAGAGAGAAAGTGTGAAGAATGTGATAAAGTCCTTTTACATCCAATTATGAAAGTTTCAGTGGCTACTGATATACATACTATTATATACATGAATGTTTACATTAAAATAGTGACAAGTATGATAGAGTTATATTGACACGAATGCATGAATATTGTAATGATGTATTGTAAATATTTTAATAATTTTTAAAATATTAATTTTAACCATCACATTTCTTGTTATACTGAGTGTAAATAAAATTTAATTTAGTTTTTCCATAATTTAAAATTTTAATATCTCATAGGCTTTTATAAATAAATACTTTGTATATATTTTGGCATCATATTATTTTTAATATGAAGAAGAGTATTTCTTTTGAATTATGGAATAAAAATAATAAAATATAATTTATTTTAAAATAATTTAATGATTTTAAAACTTTAAAGTTTTTCCACTCTATTTCTCCTTTCATCCTAACCAGAAAAAAATATTATTCCCGTTTTTTACTTTCATCACACATTAAAATTTTTGTCTCCTGACATCATCCATGACGTCTGTCACACCACATCAGATATCCAAGACCCTCCTGACATCACACATCACATGTCAACGTCACATCACACATCATGATTCCGTCATGGAACAAAAAATGTCATCCATCTTCTATCATGTCATTTGTCATGGATCTGTCATTGTGATGAATGACGTGACAGATGACAAATGATGTTTGCTAGAATCAGCCTTTGCTCTGGGTCAGCTTGAAGCCTGATCATGTGTTCTTCTTAATTTATGTGGCTAAGGAATAATTTAAGGGGGGCGGGAATTAAGTTCTCTAGCTATATTACCTTTCTCTTTGTTAAGTGACTTAGATTTTCCTAACTAGGAAAGAAGGTAGAGCAAATTTGAGACACAATTATTTTTTTAGACTACATAGGCTACTAATTAATGTTGTTCGGGGGTATCCATCTCGTGGTGATGATGTGCCCTAATGATGTTTGTGTGAATGCGATCCAAGAAAAATACTTGAAAATAGGGTTGGACAAGTATACCAACAAGGAAAAAGTCGATGAAGCTCTATCATCCTTGACCCTTAAAGTCTTCCATGGAGCAACGGTGCCTAAACTACTTCCACTTGGCTCCTGAATCATTCTCTACTTTGACCCTTAAAGCCTTAACCTTTCTGACCACAAAGATTTAACAAGAACAGTATATTTCTGAACACTATGTATTTCTCCTCAACAATTCTTGGTATACAATGACTCTCCTTAAATAATATTCAAGACAAGGCGTAATTTCTGGTATTTCCACAGAAATATATTTTCAGATAAGAAATATATTACTTCAGAGATAACAATTAGTAAATCTAATAATGACTTCCTTGTAGCAATATGTCCTTGTTCATGATCACTATTTCTTCTAGTCCTCTTCTCATCCACATTTCTCTTTGGATAAAATTCATTGATTTGTGTTTGGCTTTCACCAAATGATAACAGTTCTAAATTTTATCAAAAACTTTTATATCAGAAAAAATATACAAAATTGAATTGAATTGATTTCAAGAGGTCAATTTTTCCATTTTCTTAGTCAACCGCCCAATTCCTTCTCGTCCAAGTTTAAACCCAATAAATATTTCAAAACTCAACCAGAAGATTCAATTACAAACTTGATGGATTTTAATGAATGTTAATATCTAATAACAAGTTGAACGAAATCTCAAAATGAATATAAATTTTATATTAAATATTTGAAACCTATGACAAGGGTTGAGGACATGAGAAATTCAGAGGCAAACTTTCCTTAATTAGAATCTTGAATTACCCTGCACTAAGAAACATGATTCCAAGTTCTATGGACTGTGATTGATGTTAGAAACAAATATCCTCTTGAAAAAATGCTAAAAACTGCTTGAAGCTTACTTCAAGGAGTGAAAGATTTCTCTAACTTTTGGAGAGAGATTTTAAAATAGCAAGGCTAAAAAAAGCATATATAGACTTAGAAATCTGAAAAGACATACTTGTAATTTCTAAGCAGTCCAACAGCCGTATTTGTTGATTATGATTTGACAATATGAAAAATTAGCTTTGAATTTTTATATTTATTACTTTACAGTAAGTTAAAACACTTCTAGAGTGTAAGAGTAAAACTAGCTGTTATGCCCACAACCTCAGCTTTAAAATATCAGGATTTTTTTTATATTTATACATCATTTAACTCAAGATAACACCATTGGATACTGTTAGTTTAGGTGGCCAAGAAACAACCTAAGAGGGGGGGGGTGAATTAGGTTATATATTTATATTATATTTTTATTTTTGATTAGCTTAGGATTTTTGTACCTAAAGAATTGAGGTAGAAGAAATGGGAGACGCAATTATTTTTTTAGGCAGCTTAGGCTAATCCTTAATGTTGTTCGGGGCTATCCGTCTCAAGGTGATGATGTCCCCTAACCGAGTTTGTGTGAATGTCCCCAAGCAAATCACTTGGAAATAGGGCTGAACAAGGATACTAAGGAAAAGAAAAAGTCCATGAAGCTTTGTCGTCCTCAACCCTCAAAGGCTTCCATGGAATGATGTCACTTGATCTACTTCAACTTGGCCCCCAAAGCCTTAACTTGAGTGATCATAAGATCTAGCCATAACAATATATTTCTGAATCTTCTCCTCAACAACACTTAATATGATAGCTACTTAAAAATAGTATTCAAGATAAGGATCAATTTTATATTTTTGAACAAGAATAATTTTATGTCAAAATTTTATTAATTTAGAGATAAAGATTCATAAATATAACTATGATTTCCCTACAATAATACCTCCTTGTCTGTGGTAGCTCTTTCTTCAGTCTTCTTCTCCTCCACTTTTTTCTTTGGATGAAATTGTTGATTCGTGTTTGACCTTTGGTCCGTAAAACTCAAATATCTTTTTTAATCCTGCAACAAATGTGATAATTACACTTTGAACGATTTTTTAACACAAACTGGCACAACTCTTAGCTCACACATAGCGTTTGAAAGAAAATCAGATAAATCTCTCGAGATCAATCTTTCCACGTCCTTAGTTTACTGATAGATTCCTCTGTGTCCAACTTTAAACCCTTGTAACTCTTTCCAAACTCAAACAAATGATGTGATTCCAAGTTCTTTGGTTTTGTATGGATGTTGGCATAAATTCATATGTTGAACATGATGAAAATATCTGTTCCCAACAAGCCAATCACATATTCCATGTCTTGTTCCATGTTCATTAATATAACATACTCATTATAGTGCACTTTCATAATCTCAAAAATAGGGTTAAAATTCGTCTTTGGTGATTGAGATTATTCAATAAAAATATATTTAACCATACTTAAAAAATACTTAGTCATGAGTACGGATCGTCTCCATAGGGAATTATGATTAAGAACTTACTTTCTTATACTAGTGACGATCAATGAGAGGATTGATGAAAATAAGATTCAAAGATGTGAGCTAGTGATATTGATTAAAATAAATAAGTTATAAGTTCATTTAACTTAAAGAAAAGAGTAAGTGCACGTGATGGACATGATGATGGATGATGGTATGAATAACGACAGTGATTGGATGTCGAACGATATGGTGGCGAGGATGGATAGACGATAAAAGAGAGTAAAGAGTGCAAGTACGATTAAAAACCCTAATTACGTTACTATGATGTCAGGAAAGAGACAAAGAAAGGCAAAAACACTTACCTTGGATCCCGACGTTTGATAATTCAGATTTTGGGGTAATTAGTGATGAGCTAACTTAACTAATTAGTGTTGTTGGTTTATGTGAATTAGAACAACAAAAATTTATAATAACCTTACTAGCATAGGGAGAGTAAGGATCAATCCACAAGAGCAAGGGTTTTTCCTTCAGAATTTGTGCTTTAGTTATATATTTTTTAATAATTTTAGAAGTAGGTTTACTACATATGAAGATAAATAACTAATTAAATAAAAATATAAAACAAAAAAAGTTAAAATATTATTATAATATTATAATAATATTAGTAGGCAGAAAGTAATTTTTGGGGACTTTTTAGGAGTATTTTAAAGCCAAAAAAAATAGAAAATGAAACAGCCTGGCGCTCTGGACTTAGTCAAAATTTGGCTAAGTCCGCATGCCAAATGGGGAAAGTGGCTTGGTGGAGGAGAGAGAAAAAATGGACTGCACTAAATTCACTCTAGAATGAGTTCTGGAATGAATTTTAGAGCATGGTTGGATGCATTGGAACCGTCTGAATATTGGCTAGATGATCCAAGACTAAAAAGACAAAAGACGAACATAAAAGAGTGAAAAAGGAGAAATAAGAAGGTAACCTCTTTGTCACACCCTCCAAGGCCCAAGGGACTTCTTCTTCTCCTTTCCACCAGCTTCTTCAGCCCTGGATGCTTCCTGCTCAGCCTGGCACTCACTGAGGTGAATGTATCTATGACTCAATTGCACTTAGGCCACCAAACATTACTTTAGATTGAATCACAAGATGAATATTACAATAGGGTGAAGGGGTTTATATAGGGAGAGAGAGCAAATGAGAGCCATTGGATTTTTAATACAATGAATGGCCAGATCTTCTTTTCAAGGTCATGATATAAATCCATTATGGTCCTCCAATCAGCATTGAGACCTTTGAAATACCCCATGGATGTTCAAGACTTCTTTCCTTAATTAGCATTAAAGGTGTTATCTTTAAGTCTCCACCCTTGGATGTTTTATGGATTGAATGGCTGGATCTTCTTCTCTGGCTTGGATCCACGTCCAAGGGTGTCCTCCAATCAACATCCAAACACCTAAAATGGTCATAAATAATCATGACTGGACCTTCCCCCTGCCATCCTTTCTTTGGCCCAAGATGCCTCTCATAGTGGGCTTAGTGGAGCTTCCTTAGTGGGCCTTTAGAGTAGAGCCAGTTGTCTTGATTTGGGCCTCCTTTCTTTCCCAGGGTTGTGGTTGAGCCTGCTCCTTTGGTCCAAATAGCTTCTTATTCATTTAATTATCCCTTTTATTCATGAAAGTTTCATCGAATTCTTGCATATTCCGCATAAACTAAGAAGAGAGTGAGATTCATTCCACTTAACTCAATGAGTTAAGTGGGGTTAGTCGCACAAATGACAATAATTAACTCCAAATTAGAAAAAGGTGATTTTATTTCATGATTTTTCACAACTTAACATAAATGTTGATAATATATCCAGATAAAGATAAAGAAGTAGATAAACTAGCTATAATTGCACATAGATATTACTACCATTTTCAATTCATCAAAGTTTCGCCAGGATCATGGCGATTTACGAGTGTCGGTAAGCTCCCCCTCTTCTCCAATGCTTCTCCCACACACCCAGGACACCAACATCACTCTTGATGGATCTCAAAACTCAATATCTTTCAATCAGCCTACACAAGTAGGAAGCAAGTTCAAGATCAATTTTACAATGATCCAGGCCTCTATTTATAGTTCAGAGGATATGGATAGAAAAAGGAGGGGATGACAAAGCAACACTCAATTTCAGCTTAATCGCAGTAGTAGATCAAAAGTTATGGCTGTTTGAAGGTTAACAAATCCTAGTCCTTGAAGCTTTCTCTCTCCTCATCATTGTCATCATTTTTTGTGAACATTAAGAAGTCAAGGTGCTCTGGTTTTCATATTCCGAGTGGCGCCTATCCTTTTTTGCGCCACGTCAACTAGAAATAAGAGAAATGGAAAAAAATAAAAAAGGAAGATTACCAAAGAGAGAGAGCTCGCACTGACATGGCAGCGTTCAGCGCACGTGCCATCACACATGCTGAAACCTTTTCTACATATATGTATGGATGCACATGCGCCACGTCGGCGGCATAAGAGTTAGGGGGGAGAGAGAGAGGAAAAACCATTTGTTGTCCTTTTCTTTCTCAGTCTTCGCATCATTTATTACCAAAAAGGGCATCTTTTTTTTGGTTTGTCCACGTCACCCTGTGAAGAAAACTTACAAAAACACCTTTTCATTAGCATTGATTGCAATCATCGCTTCCCGAATCACGAAGCGGTGATTGTGTGCTGAACTGATTAACTGACGCCAATCATTAAAATAGTTTATAATTTGTCATCGTTCGACATGTGGCCTACAAAGTAAAAGGGCTTAAAATAAATATAAAATATTTAAAAATTCATATTAATTAAAATAAAAGCCTAAAAAATACATATAAATATATATTTTGACTCAAAAAAATCATATTTTTCCAAATTTTAATATCTAAAAATTCCAGAAAAATCATACTCTGTCTCAAAAAATATTATTCTTTTAGAATATATGGTTAGAAAAATTCCTAAAAATGCAAAAAATTCAGAATTTCATTCCTAAAAATAGATTTAATCATTTTGAATTTGATGACATGCAATTATGAGTAATTTAATGTAGATAAACATGTAAATATAATCATATAAGGTACTAAAAATGCATGTTATCACACATGTGATGCTTATAATGAAGTCCATGAATACATGATGTGACTCAGTGAATTATGATGAGATCGTAATATAGAGATCATTAGTCTTTATGCATGTGTTTTAAATATTCCAAATCGAAGGATACTCAAGAAGGACATCCAAGTATCAGGATAGAATATCACTATCTAGCCTCACTCATATGATGAGTATGGTCCTTCTCGTAGCCATTAATATGGATACACTAACGATAGATAGTGGGTGATCTTTAGTGGATATAATTTACTGAATTGACCTGTATGAATCCTTAATGGTATTATGACAAACTGTAAATTAGGTTGATTCACGACACTATTGTGTAAGTGGCCCTTAAGATTGGAGACACCAAAGGAAGCTTGTGGGCAGATAATTGTAGTTGGAATATGACATATGAGTCTCTAATCATGGAATTCCAAATATTCTTAGTTCAGGTGCATCAAGAAGTTCACAAAGATGGTTGAGTGGTCAAGATGGGATTGTCCACCCTCAATATATGAGGTGACAGCTCAAGGAAGATGACAAGATGAAGTCCTTGCCAAGGCAGTAAAATATCGGAGAAGAGTTCTCCAATGATTTTAAAATGCATCAGTACTAACTTGGATGACCAATTAGGGTTTGATAGTTGACTATACCATAAGTCTTCCTTGGAATGTCAAGTGGAGGAGGGACTATATGAACACGGTAAGTGATGACAAACAGATTCCATGAGTGAGCCGATACACACTCCTTTGTATCTTTTAGAGCACGAGGTATAGCTTGTCACCCCATGTGTTGGAGACTCAACCTATTGATTGGGTTAAATTAATTCGATGTTAATTAATCTATATGATGAAAAAGTTTATTAATTTGGAAGGCCAACAAAGGTTATTGGGTTGCTTGAGTTGTTAATTAAACTGATACATGGGCCTAGAGGGTCACACGCAAATGGTCTTTTGGACGTTGAAAGAGATACTTAAGCTTTGGGAGTTTTTCTAAAAATACCACGTACTATAAATAGGGGAAGGGCCTGAAAAAAATTTACCCTCGTGAAATTTGTTCAAGGGCCTTCCCCTTCTTCTCCCTTCTCCCAACACCCTCTCTCCACTCCAGATGTGATTGAGACGACGTAATGATAACGACGGAGGTAGAATAGGGCTCGTCAAGTGAAGGAGGAGATCCAACATGCCGATGATCACATGGATACATCTATAGGCTGCACACTTGTGTAGCTTGACTCGTCTCACTCTGAGATCCAAAAAATGACGGATGCGATCCACACAAAGGTACTTTGTTTTAATGATTTTATCAATGTCTTTGATTCCGTTTGAGTCTTCCGCATCAGAATATTTTGATTTGTTCATCCATATCAATGCCTCTAGAACCCAATAGAAAAAAGTTCAAAATTAGTATAAAATTTATGCTAAAGATTGTAAACGTATCACAAGGTTAGGGATGTATGAAGTTCGAATCCCAACCTTTTTTCTTCGAATCTTGAAATTCCCTGCACCAAAAACCATGATTTGAAGTTATATGGACTTGGATTGATGTTAGTAACAAATGATCTTTTGCAATAATGCTAAAAAACTACTTGAAAATTGCTCCATGACTGAGAGATCTCTCTAGCTTGGTGATTTCGGAAGAGTGTGATTTTCAAAGGACAAGGAGAAGTTGTTTTGAAATTAAGGCTCAAAACTGTATACATGGACATAGAAATCCAAAAAGACGTAATGGTAATCTGTCAAAGTCCAACATTCATATGCATTGATTATGATTAAGAATGTAAAATAATAATCATTTTAATTTTGACTTTTATATTTACAATTTTTCCAACAGTTCAAAATACCTTTCAAGAGTTAAAATCAAGAACTAGCCGTTATGTCAAGGATTTGAGCTTTAAAATAATCTAGAAATTTTGGGTATGTTTATCACATCATTTAAATAAAGATATCACCACTTGATAATAATATCTTCATGTAATTAATTTTCATTTAATCATCAGTAAATTCAGCCTTAACTACTCCAAAGGTAGTAATTATGATTTTGAACGAGCTATTCAACAAATCAATGCAGAAAAATTCACACAAATATCTGAGCAATGTTAGAAATATGGTTATCTTCATCTCATATAAAAGACAAGTCCTAAATACATGATTTGACTTATTTGGCGTATGGTCAAATTAAATGGCCTTTTAATATATCTAATGCTCCTATTTTATTGTCATTACAATCAGTCAACTAGTTGATCAAGGGCCTATTGTGCTTTGATCACAACCCATATTGAGGCATGCATCACTTTGAACATTGATGAAAACATACATTAAAGAATTGTGCTAAAAAAATGCCCTTAAAGCTTAATATTTAGATATTAATATCTTCATGTATTTAATCTTCATTAAATTATCAGTAAATTCAGCCTTAAATAACCAAAGGTAGTAATCAGGAATTTGAAAATTTCATTTAACCAATAAAATGAGGTCAAATGGATACGAATACTTGAACTGTGTTAGAGAATATGCTTACATTCTTGTTATAGAAAATTCAAGTCCTAAATCAAGGATTAGGCTTGTTCACCATACTATCAAATTAAGTAGCCTTTTAATATAGCTAAGGACACTATGTCGTCATCACTTACAACCAGTCAACTAGTTGACTGAGAACCTATTGTACTTCATCACAGACCCTGTGTTACATAAATGATTTAATAAGCCTTAATAGGGTTTGTGTTTTGAAAATTCATCAAAATACATTAAATCATTTTACTAAAATGACCTTAAGGGTGAATTTTCAGTTCTTTCTTAGTATCTAAATATTACTGCATTTTGAGCCACAATGCATCTCCTTAGTTGTTGGCCCAACCCACACGAGCTGAAAGGAATCCATTTGAAGTATATGCCATATGGGAAAATATAAGAATTGTGAGTAATATATAAAAGTGAAGTTATTTCTTATTCTGAATAAAACGAACTTCCCTTCTCCCGTGCTTGTGAGGGCTAATCTGTGAACTGTGGGCCTATGATGGTCTTCTAGGCCTATCTGCTATTTTCTCCATGAGCCTATCTTTTTTGTGGTTTGTGCTTGCAGTTGTTAATGCACCAGTGCTCACCAACTATGAGTTGCCATGAGCGCTATGCACTTGCTGGCCTGAAAACCTCCATTTTTTATTTCTTCTTATCCCATTTTTTATATTAAAAATAACCTGATAAGAAGATAAAATAACGACAATAAAAATTTAACCCTTTAAAACTAAGAATCTTTTAACACATTTTGCATGAAAATAATTGTACACATTTTATCAAAAACTAATACTTTAACTAAATTCTCCATTTAATGCATGAAATCAGAATCCGTATAAAAATAACTTAATACCACTAAAATTATGCAAAATGGCCTTAACTATGTATAATCCCATGTCTTATTCTCATACCATCAACAAATTATTGCAAATTTAAAGTCTCATATGCATATATGAAAACTCTTTAAAAGGAGAGTAGAAGCCAACTTATCTCACGGCTAGATCTGCTAAAAGACAAAAGTATCAACTGCCATTTATAATAAAAAAATTTGTTACTAGAAGAGACTATTACCAGTTAAAAATCATTGCCAGATTTTCTCCCAATTTAGACGCCAGTTAAGGGAATGTCAAGATGTCATAAAGTTTTCTAGATGTACTCAAGGCCCACAAAAATAGTCTCATAATCCACAACACACCTCGGGCTTATTGTATAGAACCCCAAGAATGGTATCCGTGTAGTCTAGTCACCATATCACAGGAACTCATAACATGATACATCAACACTAGTCTACCAAGGCAATGCCCATCTTCAAATGGGTAACGGTGCAGGTTTGAATATTCTGGATATTGTCTAACCCAAAATAACTACATGTGATAGTGTTCTTTCTCTCAAAGTTAATGTGGACATTCCTGAAATTACCATAAAATTGTTATCCATTCATAAACTAACATCTGATAGTGATGTGTATGTTCGATTTCATGCTTCTCACTGTCTTGTGAAGGACAAAGCAACCAATCAAATTATCCGTTAAGGAACAAGTAGAGATGAACTTTACTCCTTGGATCCACCTCCCCAAAAGTTGGCTACAAAAGTATTTTTTTATTGAACGTGTCATAGCTGATTGTTCCAAAAATACTATTTTAAAAATTCCTTTTATTCCAAAAATTCAAAAATGCTATTTTCAATATGCCTATTTACGACGACGAAGAATAAAACTATCGCTTTATCTTTTCTTTTTCCTATGTTGGAGAAACATCTTCAGTAGGGATGTGGCATTCAAGGCTTCGTCACCCACAACTTTGGACTTTGGAAAATATTATCCAAAATGTTGGCCTTCCTACTTCACATTTTCACAGAAATTTTATATGTGAGTCACACAATATTTTATATTTGCATATACTACCTTACTCTTTTACTCAACATGTTTTTCATCAACTCATAGAAATTATCCTCTCGGATTTGTGGGGGCCATCACCAATTCTATCACATTCAGTATATTCCTACTATGTTGTTTTCATAGACGAATTTAGAAAATACTCATGACTTTACCTTATTAAGGAGAAAAGTGTTTGATTACAAATGTTCATAGACTTCCAAAAATATGTTGAGAACCAGTTTCCCTCCAGGATTAAGTATCTACAGACAGATTGGGATGAAGAGTATCAATCTCCCCACATCTATCTAGAATCTCATGGAATTAGTCATCTAGTGTCCTGTCTACACACTTCGGAACAAAATGGAACTGCTGAAAGAAAACACATACATTTGATTACGACTACACTTAATTTTCCTCATCATGCAAAAATGTCAAAGAGATATTGGGATAGAGAAGTAGTAATTACATATTGTATTATCAACACGTTAACTTCCCCAACATAAGATAATAAGTCAGCCTACAAAGTTTTATTCAAATGTAAACCACAATATTATTTTCTCAAAACTTTCGGCTGACTTTGCTACACATTTCTGAGAACACACATGAAGCATAAGCTAGAGCCAATATCAGAAAAAAGTTCATTCTTGGGGGTACTGTTCATGACATACTTGGTATTGATGACTCTCACTAGTCATAAATAAGTTTTTTGTCTTATGCCATATTATTTTCCTTGAGAAATATTTTCTTTCTTCTTCTATGTCTGAAACGTATGATGATGGGATCCTTGGAGCTTTCCATACTGATCAAAGTAGCATAGCTATTAATGAAATTGTTAACCCAAAATCAAGAAACCCATTTGAGTTAAAACCTGATTCATTATTAAATAAAGATTGGGGGATCAAGATACAAGATATCTAGAATAGCTATTTGTTAAGCCTGACTAGGGACCTTAAGAATAACATAATAAATACATCACAAACCATGGTTGCATTCAATTGCAACAACCCATAAGAATCTGATCTAATTATCCTTAACATACTAGATGATTCTCCAGAACCATGTGATATCTTGAAATCAAGAAATATTCAAGATATTTACCCGGAAGAGGGCGTCAATATAACTTCTTCCAAGTACCAGAAAATCTCAAGGCAACCAAACCCCAATTCATAACAAAACATACTCTGTTATTACTAATTCTCTCTCACACTCCTTGGGCTCTCTAGTTATCACAGAGGAACTTCATTCACTAGTGAATCAAAAAGTAATGACCAGATGAATGCCATGACTTCTCAAGTTCATGCCTTCCTGCATAGAATAACATAGGATTTGGCTCCCAGATATACAGATCTTCAAATTATTGGATGCAAGTGGGTTTATAGACAAAAATATAACCCTAATTGTGAGATTGATAAGTAGAAAGACAAACTTATTGCGAAGGTATTTAATCAATAAGAACGTTTCAACTTCAATGAAAAATTCATTCCAGTGATCACATTCACTCCAATAAGATTTTTTGCTACCAATAGCTTTCAAAAATCATTACAAATTCACCAATTGAATGTGGCTACTGCATTATTACATGTAGATCTCAATGAAACAATATATATTGAGCAACCACCCAGATTTAAACACCAACTATCCCAATCATGTGTGATTGCTAAGATGTCTATTTATGGCCTCAAGAAATCACCGAAAGTATAGTTTATAAGGTTAACTATATTTCTTATCACTCTTAGTTTTGAACATAAACAGCACTGAAACTTATCTATTTTTAAATCTTTGACTGAAGATCCCAATTTTTCTTTAATAAACGTGAACAAAATATTCATAATTTTTCCTCACTCTTCAGAAATCACCACTTTAGTAACCTACTTAAAATCTGAATTTTCAATTAAAGATCTTGGACCTGATCATTATTTTCTTGTAATTGAGTTTATCAAGCATGATAAACTCAATTACAAGAAAATAATGAAATCTCTCAGATTTTACATCATTCAAACATGGAACATAGCAAGCATTTGTCCACCCCTCATGCTTTGTGAATACTATCATCATTTACAAGTGACTTAGTTGACCATACCTTTTATAGGAAACTTGTTGGATATCTCCAGTATCTTACCTTAACAAGACCATACATAGCCTTCACACTTAATGAATCATGTCAAAATATGCCTTCTCCTAGTATACATGGTTCGAAGGCTTTTGAACGGCTGCTCCATTACCTAAATGGAAGCATTATCTATGTATTCATAAAATATGAGCTATCACTATCAATGTGTTTAGTGATGCAAAATGGGTAGGGCATCAAAGTTATATGAAATCCTTTGGAACGTTCTTAATCTATATAGACTGAGAATTAATCCCTTGAAGCTATAAAAAGCAACCAACAATCACCACATCAGCCCCTAGACAAAATATATAGCATTGGCAAATACAGTTGCTGAAGCATTGTGGAATCAATCTCTCTTGAAAGATATACAAGTTCAAACATCCTAAGGTGAGACAACATAGGCTCACATACTTGGCTGCAAATCTAATTTTCAAGTATAGCTAAATTCATTTTGCCAGTTCTAGGTGGCAGCTAAGTCTCCAAAAATTGTCTCTAGTGAAGGATAGTTTGCATACACCCTCATGAAGTCTCTGCCTAAGGCACACTATAATCGTCTAAGGGACAAGCTCAACGTCTCTTCCCCGCCGTTGTGCTTGACGTGGGGTATTGAGGAGTCAGAACTTGCAGCCAAGTTAATAGCACTGTGTAAAAAATATATTTAAATTAAATAATATATATTTATAAAGCAACACATACCCTATACTCGATAAGATAATTAGTGGCTAGGATTAAATCTAAGATTAACGATAGATAGGATCCAATGTACAAGACCAGGATTAAATCATATATAGCCGACATAAAGATGACTAGGATTTATTCAGATCTAGACATTATAATCTGTTAAGATAGATGGTAACAATTAAAAAATATACCATTCTATATTTACAGCTGATATTCAATATTATAAATACAAACCTGAGTACGATGATTCAATTTGCTGAACACAACGATATTAACTAAATTATATTGTTCTCTCTCTCTCTCTCTCTGCCTTGGTGTTCTATTTCAAGATCACTGCTTACAATATCTTTTCAATTTTCTCATCTTTCTAATCACCATTTAAAAGCATTAAATACTGAATCATGATTCCCTAAGAACACATTCCTTACTCATCACTAACTGGCCATATTTATGGTGAGTAAACCTTTTATAAATTTTTATATTAAAGTCAAAAAGCCAAAATCATATATTTATTAAATAAATTTCAAGCAGCCTTAACTGGGATGAGTGACTACTGTTTGATAAGTTTTCATGCCTTAAGTTGCACAAACATGATAAGTGATAACAAAGAGGTTCATGTGTAACTATTGGAGCACATATTATTGTTTGGCACTCCACGTGTTAGCAAGGACATATTGATTGGGTTGAATCAATCATTGATTCATCAATCTATATGCTACATATATTTAATTAATCCAGTTAGCTAGTCAAAAGTTATTGAAGCATTGGATAAATTAACTTGACTGGTACATGTGCGTACAGGTCACCCAAATGAGGTTTGATGGACATCATAAGATATACTTAGCATTTAGGGAATCTTCACAAGGCGCCTTGGGAACTCAAATTTGGGGTGTTAATTTGTCATTTTATTTGAGTTAATAAATAAAAAATCATAAATAATATATAAATATTTATTTAATGATGAGCAAGGGTCATCTCCCTAGGGGACATGTATTAGAGATTAAATACCATTTACAAATTAAGAATACAGCGACAGGAGATATTGTAACAATTAATAATACATAGAGATGAGTAGGATGATTAATAAGAATTTCATAATTCATCTATGAGAATAGTTAAAAAATTTAAATAAGACATTAAAATGGAATAATGATGGCGAGTAAATTGTGTAATGATGAACGAGATGAATATGGGCAGATGATTGTAGATTGGTTGTTGGATGGATGATAATATATGGATGTTGAGATAAAGGTAATTTGTGACAGTGGGAGAGCCCATCTACCTCTCTTCTGTGTTCTAATTTCAATCAATGAGGGCCACCAAGAAAACTTTAAGGATATCTGAATCACTTTACTTCACTAGCCCAACAAAAGTAGGAGCAATTTGTTGATGATTTTTTAATGGATAGAGGGTCCCATTTACAGATTTCATTTGTTCTCATGTCTCTACTTTCTCACACTCCAAAATTGAGCAGAATGAGAATTTAATCAGCATATTTTTTTAGTGTCCCATAACTTCAAGCATAATTAAAAATGGTAAATGTAAGAACTAGTTGGTCATTATGACATCACCAATTATTATGCAACAAATGAATCATATTCAAACTCTGAATTTTTGTTGAATGAGAATTAAATCGGCAGATTTTTTGTTGGTCCATAACTTCTTGTACAATGACACATTTTTTGGAATGTTTGCTCATTACAGCATTGCCATTTGCAATGCCGCAATGTAACATCTCTTGCCATGATGTGAAGAACATTCATTGGTCTAATCTATGATTGGCTGTCCCTAATGATTAGCCTCAATCCAAATAAATGAGGTTAAAACACATGAAAATATGTGAGTAAACCCCGAAAAATCATGAAATCATTTAAAATAATTCTATAAATATACTTGAATTCATAAAAGTATTATATATATTCTGCCTTAGAAAAATATTTTGTCTACAAAAATGGTGCAGGAAAATTTCATTAAAATACCAAAAAACATAAAATCATTCTGAAAATAGTTTGAATATTTTTAATCTTAATAATAGGGCTATATAATCACTTAAATTCAAATAAACATAAAGTCATGATATTACTGTAATAATAAGGATGTTATCATATCCTCTTTTTCTCGCTCTTATTGAGTGTGCAATCCTCTCCATATGACTCGAACAATGAGACATTTCCAGTGATATGGTGGATTTTCATCAAGAAGAAGACAATAATATATGAGTATCCAAAGACCATGTACATGTGCATTGAGGCAGAACACTAGTGCAGTTGAATCACATCATTCGTTAAACTTTGTGCAGGGTTATTCAATCATAAGTGTGTTTCAACTCTTTTTAAAATGTCGAATATGATTCTTTTTCTGTTGTGAAAATATTTACTCTGATCATCGATCTTGTTAGAACCCAAAGTTTTCTATTAGACCATGCATTAGTCATGTTAGTGACTCTATTTACCCAAAAACTTCTATCGGCAAGACTTTTAATTAAGGATATCTAACACTTGGATAAGTTAATCATAGATTGATGATAAACTCATAATTAGGGAAAAAGTACGTCACTATGAAATTGAGTTTAATCAATAATATTTAATAAACCTTTGTTAGGAAAAGGATTTTGATGATTTAATATAATAGATATTAAATGAAATTAATTAAGTTGTTGAATATAGTAGTAATATATAGACATTTATTAGATAAATATGTGATGGAGTATATTAGGGATAATAAGTTTATAATTAAGGTAGAAGCCCAATAAGACAAGGAAAATTGGGCCCAATAACAGTTGAAGGCTATAAATATCCAAAGTAGCCTTCTTCTAAGGTATTCCTTTGGTGCTCATTCTCTCTCTTCTCTTGAAAAATCGTGATCTCTCTCTCTCTCTCAACTGAAAGTTATTGAAAGTTCTGGCTGGTGGTGAGGAAATTCAAGACTGGTGGACATCATCATCTGCATGTTTGTGATTACTGATTCTTCAAGAAAATCCTGGTTAGATTGTTCCATATCTTGTTGAAGGTTCTTGATACCAATTTCTTGATTTCTTGAAATCAAGATACCAATTTCTTGATTTCTGTTGAAATTAATTTGAAGGTTCTTGAAATTCATTGACTTTTGTAAGTTAGAATCTAAAATCAAAATTTAAACAGTCATAATTTGAAAAACTGATTTTGATATTGGATTTCTTGATTTCTGTTGAAATTAATTTGAGGGTTCTTGAAATCCATTGACTTTCCTAAGTTAGAATCTAAAATCGAAATTTGAACATTCATAATTTGAAAAACTGAGTTTGATCTTGGATTTCTGAAATCTAAATAACAAGTTGTTTTCGGTTTCTTGATTATGCGAAATCAAACATAAAATCTAATTGAAGTCTTGATTGATAAAGATTAAAGATTAAATCGCTTTTTACTACATTGTTAATTGATATAAAATTCAATTCTATTTTGATGTTTGCAATTATTTGAAATCATATAACCAACTTTCTTGGACTTTTGATTATTGAATATATTGACAACTTTAAATCTATTTGAATTCTTTGATTAATTCAAATTAGTTTTGAATTCGATTTGAAAATATTGGAATATTTTAGGCGCCCTAATTCTAATTGATTTTAAGTAACGTTCTTGAAATTCAGTTTTCTTCAGATATAAGAAATTCAATTCGAAAATTATTCATTCATCTCGTAAACTTGAATTTGAATTTTAGATTGGATGAAATTTAAATAACTGTCTAAATCGATTTCTTGAATGCATTAACTCGCAAATTCAAATACATTTGATATCTCCCATATATATATATATTCGATCATAATTGAAATACCTATTGGATTTGAAATGATATATCTTTGTTATAACTGATCAGATTTGATACAAGTGTTTGATTTAAATTGATATCATCTAACTACAATGGATCAGAATTGATACAACTATTTGATTTGAATTGATATTTCCTAAATCACATTCGATCAGGATTCACACAGTGAAATTGTTTGATTTAATTTGAGATTTCTAAATCACATTCGATCAGATTCACTATAACTACTTTATTTGAATTGATATTTGTTAAATCACATTTAACTTGAGTTAAGAAAATTGATTTTTAATATTGATTGATCTGGTTGTCTACTTTGAATATTTCTGATATTAGTAAACATCAATTGATCTCATTGGACCATCTTATTACAATTGAGCAGAATTATTATCAGTTGATATAAGTTTAGATTTTGACTGCATTTGATCATATCCATTGGTAGTTGACATCAATTGACATTGATACACGATTTGTGACTTGAAAGTGGAAAAACAGAATTTAGGAGAAAACTAGGGTTAGGAGAAAAGTTGACTTAAGGTCAACAAAGATATTGTCATTATATTGCTTTTCAGGGAAGTGCACTAACAGGAGAAAGATCACATTCACTTGAGCACGGGATGGTGGCCTGAGACGTGAGGACTTCGTCAGCACAGAGTGGACTGAGGAGTGGCTCAGAACGTTGCTGGAAGCTGAGAAGGCACTTGATTGAGGTCGAGGAAGACGTCGACACCGAGCAAGTGTTTTTAGTGTGTGATTACTTGAGATCAGTGCGAGCGATTGTACATTGCGAACAGTTTTTCTCACTTTGCATTTTCCAAAGTGATTAGTGGAGTCAAGGCGACTCCTCGGGCGAGGCGCGGCTGTAGTAAGGGCACATTAGTGCTCCGAAGCAGGGTAAAAATTTATTGTCCCTTGAGTGAAGTAAGAGAGAGCTAAACAAGAAATCTATATAAATAAAAGAAGTAGAACTAATTCACCCCCTCTTAGTTCAACAACCTTTACTCGTAAAATAGTTTGATTAGTTGGTGAAGATCAAGAGCCATCTCGTAGGGAATGGATCTTAGGGAAATAGCTCTCTCTATAGGGTGAATTTTTGATAACGAGAAGGGATCTATATAGTTCAAGAGATAGTAGGAGGAGGAAGGTAGTGATCAAATATAGGGATAGTAGTAATTTAAGAATAAATCAGATGAATATCATACGAGTAATGGATCATGATCAAAGTGATTGAAAACGAGAGAAAAGGATGAAAAAATCAGTGACAGTGTGATAATTAGACAAACTCTCAAACATTCATCAACCATCCCAGTTAGTATTGACGCATTGGGAAATATTCAAAGACTACTTACTTAATAGTAATTTTGCTTTGGCCAAGGTTTTGCCTGCATATTCTTCTTTGAGTCAACATCCTCTCATATCTAAAGCAAATTATCTATTTTTAAGAAAAAATCAACTTCGTGAACTTGTTGGACTCCCATGATAGGGAATCACAGGTTGTAATCAAAACACTCATGTCTATCCAAAAGATTCATGGATATTATGTGGCTGCCAAGCCAATAACACATCTATAGCAATTTAAGTTCATTCAAATAAATAGTTATTTAATATTATTCTTGAGTAATATTTCAAACTAAGTCTTTGAATATTTCCAATGACTTAGAGAAGTAAGATAATATCATAAACATAACTTCTAAGTATTCATATTTGACGGATACTTTAGACAGACAATGAGCTATCAGAAAAGAATAATACTTTATGATCCTAAGTTAATGATAAGTGCGGCTTATAATCTGAACATTAGAGTAGATAAACTAAGAAAATGGGTGCATTATTTGATCCAAATGAATCCATGAATGATGTTATACCTAAATGTTAATCAATTTGTTTCATATCACATTCATGTAATTGGTTCTTAGACCTGAGATACCAAAGACTACTTGATGATGGATGGCTAGGTTATGACTAATCGTACTACAAGCACATGAAGGTGATTGAGTTATCAATTTTGGATCATCTGGCCTCAACATAGTAGGAGATGGACTCATAGAACAATATGCATTCAACCCCTAGTTGGGGTAGTGGAGATATTGGCAAAAATATTCTCTAATCATCTTCGTTAAGCATCACTAAAACTATGATAATGGAGTGGGGTTTGATAGGTAACCATAAACTCCATTATTCAGGAGTCTCATGTTTATTTGATTAAATATGAATCAATTTTGACATGAATCAAATATCATTGACAGTTGATACACTAACCTTGTCATCACTCCATCAATCCTTTGATCTTCGAGTGCAAGAATGGACCCAAACGATAACACTTTCAATTTTCATAGGTGTAATCAGTAAATAGTAAGTACAGAGGAAAAGGGATATGAAAAACCATAACTGATTCTAAATAGGGTTCTAAGTGGAGGTTTTGTTCGGTCTAGTTTACATTGTGTCAAAATAATATAATAAAATAAAGACATAAATACCAAACTGGCTAACTCCTAAAACTACAAAAAACTACACAAATATCCCAGCCTAACCAAGAACCTCTTCCTGTTATATACTATTATTTCTGTGGTCTGTTCCCACCCCGTTCCATTGTACACCTTCCCCATGTTGTGTGGAATTATCACCAGGCTTATCCCTTGCTTCAGAAATTTCAAAGAATTCTACTTAATGATAAATCATGGGAATACTCATCCCTAGCCTTTGCATGATATACCATGGGTTGATCCAATTCAAACTAATTTGACTAAGGGTTGATAAGTTCATTCTTGAGTTTAGGTATTCGAATATTTAGAAAACATATTAATTTAGGGGTCTTCAATCAAATGTATTACCATAAAATCTTAAAAAACTCAACCGTTGATAACTGTATGGACTCATTGTCACTACACCCTTCTATGAACAAAATTTTATTTGATCCAGGATTAACTTGTTAGTCCAGTCTGCATATCTGTTGAATTCTATGATACTGTATTTATCATATAATACCTTTATCTCTAAATTAATGTTTCAAAACATAACTTCTTAATCCTTAGTCCATGTACATACAACAATTACTAACCTTACATATTTAGTTTGATAAGGTGACAAATAACATATAAATATATGTGAACATAATGCTGATTAGCATAGCACAGTCTGAGTTTAGGCTGGACAGTTCTAGTATGATCCCAGTTTCTAGAAAAGACCTAAACCTTAAAAGTAAAAGTAGAAAGATCCAAATTTCAAATGTCATAATGCACCTCAGACATATAATTTTGACGAGAGGTCAAGAATAATATCATGTGAATATAATTCTAAGATTTAATATGATGATAATCACAACTATGCCTCTCACACCGAGGTGAAACTCATATCATTATAAAATGATGTTTATCCCAATTTGGGTCATCATCAGAAAATTTGATTCAGATTGAGAGATAAAAAATACTGGTGTTGATGTAAACAGTCATATCATTTAAAATTCCATACCAATGTAATAAATATGCCAATGAGTTTTTCATAACAAGAATATCATAGTACCCAAAATAGAGATTTTTAATCAAATGTCAAATGAATTTATGCCGTTAATGTAATGGCTTTGATAGAATAGTTACAGCTAGAGTCACTTTGGTGAAAGAAAACAAAAAATAAAAAGATGCTCTCAAGTAAACTCATAACTTAAAACTCAAAGGAGGTGACCAAATAAAGAAAGAAACAATTATAAACTCTTGGGTAAAAAACAGAATAAACTGTTGGAGCTATGTTGTCCAACATCTCAGCCCTCTCTGTGCCACCTGGTGGCCTGTTCCAAGAGTGAAAACAAGAGAAAGGAAGAGCAGGAGGTGGAAGGCTGGGGTTAGTCTTTTGATAAAATATATAGAATAAATGTTTTTAATAAAACACTTCAGGTCCTAGTCTGGTTTGACCCTTGGACAGGATCCGGCGTGTTCCTTCTAAAATGGCGGATCAGTCATCTGGTATGGTTTGGTTCAACCAGTTCCTAAATGTCTAACTCTGATCAAGTTTATCATAATTACCCTTACTGATAGTTGGCGGGAAATGGGTTTGGGAGTCCACTGTGAAAGAACACATGATGGATAGACTGGAAGATGATGAAGTGAATGGATGACAGGTAATGAGGGGTCCGTGATAAGGACTTCACAAAGACCTATCAAAGAAAGCGTTACAAAAGGGGGGTCACACATGCCACCCAATGAAGTAACGCATTGGCGAGAGCTCAAATGTCAATAAAAAAGACCTAGAGAAGATGAAGAGGGAGGAAAAAAAAGTGTCGCCTGAGCGAGTAGGCTGGCTGGAGATTCTCTCGATCAGAGGAGCATACGCCGATCTAGCTTATTCCAAGCTATCTGTTCCTGTTCCTCTTTCCCCTTTTCCATTCTATGTTTGATTCCACTTTTCTATTCCAGAATCTCATACAATCGACTTACAATCAATTGCGATACTGCCCAGAGCGTTGGATTTCTTTCTAAGTTCTTGAGACATCCATTTAGATTTTAAACTCTACATCAGGGGTTCTTATCACTCGTATCAGAGCCATCGCATCCTTGGATACGTTTTCAAACAACCGTTTCCTTGGGATATTCAGTCATGACGGACAAGAATCAATAGAGCCAGTTCTTGACATGGTCAGAATGACGAACATATTGGAGCATCTAATGGACCAAATAGCGTCAATTAATCTAAGGTTGGAGACAATGCAGAACACACTTGCAGGAAACTGGACGCCAGAAGAAGATCCTCGTTAGGCACCATGAAGGAACGAAACTACACAAGCTCAGCAGCGTCAAGATCCGGATTATCATTTCAAGAAGGGTGATCTACCTTTCTTTCAAGTCAATCATCTAGAAGGTTGGATCAAGAGCGTGGATCGGTTTTTTCGTCTCAACCCGATGTCTGACAAAGATAAGATGCATTTAATGTCATTACATTTGGATGATACTTCTATCGACTGGTTTTTCTATGCCGAGGATGAATTTGGGTTCCATGATTGGATAGACTTCAAGAACCAATTCTACAATCGTTGTGGGTTATCTTCAAATGTTAAATACAAATCCTTATTCGAGATTCAATAGACCGGATCAGTCTCAGATTATCGCTCTCAATTTGAAAGGCTCATCACTTAGATCCCAGATCTATCGGCAGTAGTCAAGGAAAATGCTTACCATAGAGGTCTGAAGCCAGACATTTGTATTGAAGTAGAACTTTATCAGCCGCATGGTCTAAATGAGATAATGGATCTCTCAATCAAAGTCAAAATTGATTTGGAGATATTAACTCATGCCGGCCAAAACTCCCTAATTGCACACGCCCCTCAAGGTCAACTAATTATGCAACAACGACCCGCTCAAAATCATCAGTTTTGTTAACAGAGTTCTAGTGGGGGTCAACCCAGAACTTTTCATATGGGATCAAGTAGCTCGGCCCCACCACAAACTGTATCGCATCAGCCAACTCTTTATGAAATGCCGCACAAGAGACATAATCTCAATCTTACCAAAGCAGAATTCCAGTAACGAAAAGATAAGGAAATGTGTTTCCACTGCAATGAGAAGTTCGCCCCAGGTCATTAATGCAGGAAGGATCTCAATTTAATAATGGTCTTAGAAAAAGATGAAGAAGAAGCTCCACAAGATGGGGTCTCTGATATGATGCAGATGGACGAAGAACCTATTATGCACGGGTCGATTTTTACAGCACAAGTCTCTATAAATATGATGAATAAGACCCCCAAAAATGGCATGCTGAAACTATGGGGAGGCATACTAGGTTACAGAGTAAAAGTTTTGATCGATGGGGGTGCTTCCCATAATTTCATACATCTTGAGGTAATATCTGCTCTAAATTTATCTGTCGTGAAAGGGGGAAATTTTGACTTTTAAATGTCCCAATATATCTACATGGAATCAAGTTTACTCAGGACTTTTTACCCCTTTTTATGGGGGACATGGATTTGGTTCTGGGAATTCAGTGGTTGAAGACCTTGGAGTGGTTCTTCTGTAATTACAACTTGCTAATACTGAAGGTATTATGGGAGGGGCAACTTTAGGAGATTAAATCAGATCCAGATTTATAGCCGGATACTCGCACACCCAACATGAGTGCTCAAAAGATAGTTAATCGGAAGCGTCAGTTCCGTGACATCTATAAGGCTTGCAACTTTGCTATAGCCGTGGTATTCAATCTCACACTTCAACCTTTTATTGACAATTTACATCAACAATATGCAACTGTTTTCGAATAATTTTTTTTTAAATTTCCACCAAAGAGATCCCAAGATCACCGGATACACCTCGAGCCCAATGCCCAACCCGTTAACATTAGGCCTTATAGATACTCATTTTCCTACAAAAATGAGCTAGAATATCTAGTGCAAGAGCTATTGTCATTGCAAATTATTTATCCTTCCTCAAGTTCCTTTGCTTGTCCTGCATTATTGGTGAAAAGAAAGATGGTAAATGGAGAATATGTATTGATTATAGGGCACTCAACCGAATCACTATTCTAAATAGTTTCCCAATTCCTATTGTGGATGAGTTATTCTAGGAGATACATGGGTCTATTATATTCACCAAGTTAGACTTGAAATTGGGTTACTACCAATTCAGAATGCATGATGAAGACATTTATAAAACAGCTTTCAAGACCCACCATGGACATTTCGAATTTTTAGTAATGCCTTTTGGACTGTCCAACGCTCTTGCTACCTTTCAAGCTATTATGAATTCCCTTTTTGGCCCTCATCTTCGAAGATTTGTTCTAGTATTATTTGATGATATCTTAATATATAGTCACTCTCTAGAAGAACACTATTGTCATCTCCAAGTGGTATTCAAAATATTTTACAATAATCAATTTCATATCAACGTTCAGAAATGCATATTCGAAGCAAACATAATTGAATATATGGGGCATTGGATTTCACATATTGGAGTGTCCACTAACGCTGCTAAAATTCAGAATATACTGGAATGGCCAGCTCCAACTACTCCAAAGCAGTTACGGGGATTCCTGGGCCTTACCAACTACTATCGACGTTTTGTCTCTCATTATGCTTCCAAGGCTCAACCTTTGACATCATTAATAAAAACAAACTCCTTCACCTGAAATCCAGACGCGGAAGCAACTTTGAACAAATTGAAGCAAGCACTTACATCAACACCAGTCTTAAAAGTTCCTGATTTTGCTCAAGCTTTTATCATCGAAATAGATGCCTCTAACCACAGAATTGGCGCAGTACTCTTACAAGATTCCTACCCGATAGCATATTACAGCAAGGCGATTTCTTCCTCTTCTCAAATTAAGTCGGCATATGAAAGAGAAATAATGGCAGTAGTGCTAGCAGTAATGAAATGGAAACACAACTTGGTTTTTCAGAAGTTCTTCATTCATACAGACCAACTGAGCCTTAAGTCTTCAAACGAACAAAACGACGTTGCACCGCAATACCACAAATGGATATCCAAGCTGTTGGGATTTTAATTTCAGATCCAATATAAGGCAGGAAAAAATAATATTGTCACAGATTCCTTGTCCCGGTCTATGGCTCCAGATGAGATCTCTTGCTATCATCTATCTACCACTAACTGGTTAGATTTTCAAATTTTGGAACACGAATTACTACAAAACTCGGTCACAGCAGCTCTCATTGAAGACCTCAAGCAAGGAAGAAAGCAACATCAGAATTATTCTTATCAGCAAAATTTACTGTTTTACAAAAACCGCTGGTAATACCCACCGGCTCATCATTCATCAATACTATTTTGCATGAGTTCCATAATTCCAAATAGGGGGCATGGGGGTTTCCGTAAAAGATATAAGCGTATGTCATCACAAATTTATTGACACGGTATGAAGAAAGATATAAAAAATTTTGTGAATAAATGTCAAATCTGCCAACAACACAAGACATCTACACTCAACCCCTCAGGATTGCTCCAACCGCTACCAATCCCTGATCAAGTTTGGGAAGATCTTTCCATGGACTTTATTGAAGGCCTACCAAAATCGTATGGTTATGATTCCATAATGGTAGTCGTTGATAGGTTCAGTAAATATGCACATTTCATTGCAATCAAGCATCCTTTTACTGCTCAGATAATTACTGATGTCTTTCTTAAGGACATTATTCTACTACACGACATACCTAAATCAATTGTTTCTGATCGGGGATCAACTTTTACATGTCAATTTTGGCAAGCTCTCCATCAACTTCAGTGCACTACACTTAAACTCAGCTCCTCATATCATCCTGAAACTGACGGGCAGACAGAGGTTACTAATCGCAGTCTTGAGTGTTACCTCAGATGTTTTTCTTCTCAATGTCCCTAACAGTGGGTATCTTGGCTACCATGGTCAGAATTTGGCTACAACAGTTATTTTCACACTTCCATCCAAATGACTCCTTTCAAAGCGGTGTATGGACGAGAACCCCCTCCTATCATACAATATGGCTCTCTTGCAACTCCTATTGACTCCCAGGACAAAGTACTGCAAACGAGGGATGATATTCTCCACCAACTCAAAATGCACCTTGCCAAAGCCCAAGCCTCCATGTCCAAGACTGCCAACCTTCACCGTATTAACATAGAATTCCAAGAAAGTGATTACGCTTATCTCAAAATTCGACCTTACAAGATGAAATCGCTTGCGCAACGATGCTAAGAAAAACTTAGTCCTAAATATTTTGGTCCTTAAAAAATTATCCAAGAACTTAGTTAGGTTGCCTATAAATTGGATCTTCCCTCGTCTACTTCCATTCACCCAGTTTTCCACATCTGTCACCTTCGCAATGCTATTGGTCCAAATATTGAAGTTTTTCCATATCCAACTAACATTTCTGAAAATTGGGAATGGCAGATCTTTTGAGAAGCTATCCCCTCTTATCGACATTCTACCAACGGGGTGTAGGTATAAATAAAATGGCAAGACCTCCCTCATTATGAAGCCACATGGGAAGACATCGAAGTGATCAAGAAACAGTTTCCTGCTTTCCAAATTGAGGACAATTTGTTCTCGAGGGAGGGGAGTATTGATAAGGACTTCACGAGGACATATCAAAGAAAGTGTTCCAGAAGAGGGGTCGCACGTGCCATCCATTGAAGTAACACATTGGTGGGAACTCAAGCACCAATAAAAGAAGACCTAGAGAAGACGAAGAGGGAGGAAAAAACAGCATCGCTTGAGCGAGGAGGCTGGCTGGAGATTCTCCCGACTAGAGGAGCATATGCCGATCCAACTTATTCCAAGCTATCTGTTCATGTTTTCCTTTCCTCTTTTCCATTCTCTGTTTGACTCCACCTTTCTATTCCCGAATCTCATACAATTGACTTACAATCAGTTGTGATACTGCCCAGAGCGTTGGATTTCTTTTTAAGTTGTTGAGAGATCCCTTCAGACTTTAAACTCTACATCAGGGGTTCTTATCAGTCCGGTAGGTTGAAGTGGCTGGAAAGAACGAAAATAATTAAAAAATAAAAAGATACCAAGTGCCTGGTGAAGTAGTGTTGACTTGTTAAGAAAAAATAAAAATCTCCATCTCACTCTCTATCTCGCTCTCTCTATCTCTCTCGCGCTCTCTCTCCCCCTCTTCCTCTATCTCTCTCGCTCTCTCTCTCCTTCTCCCTCTTCCTCTGTCTCTATGACTCTCTATCTCTCCTTCTCCCTCTTCCTCTGTCTTTTTTAAAGAACCTCTTGATGATGTAGAAGAAGAAGAGAATAATGGAGGTAGATGAGATGGAGAGATAGGAACAGCAGTCGCAGCTTATGATCATGAATCTTTTCTTATTAAAACCTTTTACAGATGAGTTGGTATTTATAGGTGTTTATATAACGAATAGTTATAAACAGTTATGGATTAGGGTCAATAACTGTCTATCTTAAATAAAACATGGATATTAGTTTGTCTAACAGTTTATTTTTCCTATCTAGATTTAATCCTAATCACTGGATTTAATCCTATCTATATTTAATCCTATCCACTAGATTTAATCCTATCTATATTTATTCCTATATTTAATCCTATCAATCTAATTTTCTTAATTATTATAAGTACATGTTTATTTTTACTAACTACTTCTTTTTGCTAAATCTTATCAGTCGAAGTAGATGTAGACATGACTTTGTTGATCTTGACTGAAGACAAAATTGATGTTGAGATGCCTGGCTGCAACATTTTCTCTTACAAAATGAAAATCTATTTCAAAATATTTCATACGGGCATGAGAAACTGGATTTTTGGCCAGATATGTAGCATCAATATTATCACACCATAGTGTAGGAATATCTGATGGTGTAATTTGGCATTCTGTGAGGAGAGAATTAGTCCAGATAACCTCAGATGCTACATTTGCCAAGGCCTTATACTCGGCTTCAGTACTTGATCGAGCAACAGTAGATTGTTTTTTAGAACTCGAAGACACTAAATTTTTACCCAAAATACTAAATAACCGTTAGTAGATCTTAGATCTAATTGATTTCCTGCCCAATCTGCATCGCTATATGCTTTCAAAGATAAAACAGAATCTGAGTAAAACATTAGACCATGAGTAATACTTCCTTTTAGATATCAAAGTAGATGTTTTAGACTTCTCAAGTAATTAGCAGTGGGTTTATGCATTTTTTGACACGCTTTGTTGACAGCAAAAGCTATATCAGGATGAGTCAAAGTAAGATATAGAAGGCTGCCAACTAAACGTATATAAATGGAATCATCTAATAATTCAGAAGGATTCGACGAAATAGAAGAATTACTTAAGGGACATGAAGTGGGCTGTGGTTTACTATGTTTGAGATTGGCATGTTTCAAAAGAGAATAAATATATTTAGATTGTGAAAGAGGAAATCCATTATTGTATTGAATAAGCTCAATACCAAGAAATAAATGTGCAGGACCAAGATCTTTAATTGGAAATTTAGTCCAAAGATCTATGAGAAGTTTATTGATAGTAGAAAGTTCAGGACAAGTTATTAGAATATCGTATGAATAAAAAGTAGCGTAAAATAATCACATTTATAGAATAAGGAAGTATCATTTTTTGAGCCAGAAAATCCAAGAGTAATAAGGAAAGTTGTTAATTTTGTGAACCAAACTCTAGGTGCTTGTTTCAAACCATAAATTGACTTTTTGAGTTGACAAATATGATTTGGATATTTCGAATGTTTAAAACCATGAGGTTGTTCCATATAGACAGTTTCATAAAGTTCACCATGTAGAAAGGCATTAGAAACATCTAATTGATGGATTTTCCATTGATTACTAATGGTAATAGATAGTAGTAATCGAATGGTGGTATTTTTAATAACAGGACTGATGGTTTCAAAATAATCAAAACCTTTCTCTTGACTATATCCCTTTGCCACTAAACAAGATTTATAATGATCAACTTCTCTACTAGAATTATATTTGAGTTTATAGACCCATTTACAACCAATAACATGAAAATTAGGATTGATAGGAACTAACTCCCAGATATGATTTTCAATAAGTGCTTTATCCACTTTGAAAAAGTGGATAGATTTCATTGCATCTATCCACTTTTCATTTTTAGAGGCTATTGAAAATGAGGTAGGTTCAAACAAAGAAGCTACAGAAGTATAAAGACAGCTTGGAAGAGGATGTTTGATGGTAAGATTTTTTACTGGTGAGGAAGTAAACAGATTTAAAATAGCAGATGATGCTGAACAATGTTTTTCATCAGATAGATAGACATCAGATAATTTAGTTTAACACCAGGTTCTGGTGTTATATCTGAAGTAGTAGACACATCAGTGAAGGGCTGACTTGATTCGGAGAAGCATTGGAAGGCAATATACTTAAGCATGTATGTTGTGATTAGAAAATGATGAAATGGGAGAAGAATTTAAAATTGGTGAAGAAGAATCTGGAAGAGATTTTGTAGATGTATAAGTCTGAGGTTGAACTGAAGATTGAACTTCAGATGGACGTGTTAAAAGAGACCCAGACATTGGCATATTAATATTTGAATTTAGAGAAATATATGAAATGGGAGAGTAATTGAAAATTAGTGAACAATAATGAGATGTAGAATTCTGAGATTGGGCTGAAAATTGAACAGGAATATGATAGAAATTATCAGGTGGACTTTTTCCAAGAAGTCCAGGCAATGATGTATTAATATTTAAATTCAAAAAATGAAAAATATATTCATAGGAAATAAAAAACTCATCTGTGTGAAGAGACAGACATCGATATCGATGATGATGAGTATTGTATCCCCTGAAGGCGCATTTATCTGATCTGTCATCTAATTTGTGTTTTGAATATGGTCTTAAATAGGGAAAATAAAGGACATTCACAAGTTCTTAGCCAAGAATAGATAGGGAAAATTTTAAAAATAACCTCAAATGGAGATTTATTTCTCAAAATAGGTGTAGCCATTCGATTTATAAGAAAAGGTGCAGTGGAGACAGCTTCATACCAAAATTTTATTGGGATACTAGCTTGAAGAAGCAATGTCTGAGCAGTTTCAACAAGATGTCTATGTTTTCTTTCAGCAGTGCCATTCTGTTCAGGTGTATGTGGGCAAGAAATTCTGTGAATAATACCATTTTGTTTAAACTATGGAAGAAGAGCTTGAAATTCTCCACCTCCATCAGATTGAAAATATTAAATTTTGTGAGAGAATTATTTCCAACTCGTTTTTGAAATTTCATAAATGATGGGGACTGTCTCCTATACAATCTCATTCTGGTTTTCTTTACTATGTTGTATTTATTGATGATTTTAGTAAATATACATGATTATATCCACTTAAACAGAAATCAGATGTTTTTTCATCTCTCTTGCTCTCTCCCCCTCCCTCTTCCTCTCTCTCGGTCTCTCTCCTTCTCCTACCTCTTCCTCTCCCTCTCTCTCTCTCTCTCTCTTTCTATCTCTCTCTCTCTCTCCCCTTCCTATCTCTCTCACTCTCTCTCCTTCTCCTACCTCTTCCACTCTCTCTCTGTAAAAGTTTGGCGTCACTTAGGAAGAAGACAGACGAAGAAGAAAGAGAGAGGAGTTGAGAGAGAAGAGAAGGGAGAGAGAAAGAGAACACCATCAAGGATGTTTAAAGATTGTATTCTCATTGATTTCACAGCCTTTACATTGGTTCGTATTTATAGGACTTATAGTTATACCATATAGTTTTTTTGTTTTAATCATAGCCGTTATAACAAGTATAACGACTATGGTTCGATCTAATCCTGGCCGTCGAATCCTATCTATATTGAATCCTAACTATGTTGAATCCTAACTATTGAATCCTATTTCATCTATTCTTTAACGGGGTACATGTTTCATTACTACTCGCTATTCTTTATTAAAATAACTATTGGTCCATGTCTGCTGGTGAGTTTCTTTGTATCCCCATCTCTCTCTCTCTCTCCCTCTCTCTCTCTCTCTCTCTCTCTCTCTCTCTCTCTCTCTCTCTCTCTCCGTTTCCTTCTCCCTCTCCCTCTCCCACTCCCTCCCTCTCTCTCTCTCTCCATTTCCTTCTCCCTCTCCCTCTCCCACTTCCTCCCTCTCTCTCTCTCTCTCTCTGTTTCCTTCTCCCTCTCCCACTCCCTCTCTCTCTCCCTCAATCTCTCTCTCTCTCTCTCTCACTCAATCTCTCTCTCTCTCTCTCTCTCTCTCTCTCTCTCTCCCTCTCTCTCTCTCTCTCTCTCCCTCAATCTCTTTCTCTCTTGCACTCTCTCCTCCCCCTCCCTCTGTAAAAGAATCTTGAAATGAGAAGAAAGAAAAAAGAGATAGAAAAAAGGGAGAAGAAAGAAGAATGAAGAAGAGAGACCCGAGAATGGTGGTTGAGAGATCGTTGTATTCCTCAAGAGATTTCATTAACATTGGTGATTAATTTACAGTATCACAAGGTAATGTAATTATAGTAATATGTCCGTTTTAACTGTCTGTTATTTATAACAAATATAGCCGTTAACGAACATTTTAATCTCGACCGTTCTAACTGGATATAACGGTTAGATTTATTTAAATCAGGGCTGTTGATGTGTCTTCTATCTACGATTTAATCCTAGCCTTCTATCTTTCATCCTATCTATCTTTGAACCTATTTTTAATCCTGACAGCTAAATCTCATATCGAGTATAGTGGTAGGGGTCAGATTTTTACTATCTAAATTTCGTAAGTTCCTATCCCTCTCTCTCACCCGTGGCTGGTAGACGGGCGAGTTGGCTGACTCTCTTAGAGGAGTTTGCTGACTCCTCAACACTCTCCATCCCTCTCTCTCTGTCTCTCTCTCTCTCTTGCGCTCTCTCCTCCCTCTCTCTCTCTCTCACTTGCTCTCTCTCTCTCTCTCTTACGCTCTCTCCTCCCTCTCCCTCTCTCTTTCTCTCTCTCGTCTCTCTCCGTCTCTTCTCTCTCTCCATCTCCCTCTCTCTCTTACGCTCTCTCTCCCTCTCCCTCTCCTCCCGCTCTCTCCTCCCTCTCCCTCTCTCTTTCTCTGTCTCGTCTCTCTCCGTCTCTTATCTCTCTCCCTCTCCCTCTCTCTCTTACGCTCTCTCTCCCTCTCCCTCTCCTCCCGCTCCCTCCTCCCTCTCCCTCTCCTTCTCCCGCTCCCTCCCTCTCCCTCTCCTTCTCCCGCTCTCTCCTCCCTCTCCCTCTCCTTCTCCCGCTCCCTCCCTCTCCCTCTCCTTCTCCCGCTCTCTCCTCCCTCTCCCTCTCCTTCTCCCGCTCTCTCTCTCTATATCTCTCCGTCTCCTCTCTCTCCCTTTCTCACCCGCTCTGGCTCTCCGTCTTTCTCTCTCTCCCTTCCTCACCCGCGCTGGCTCTCCGTCTTTCTCTCTCTCTCCCTCGCTCTCTCTCTTCGTCCCCCTTTATCTCTTGCTTTTTCTCTCTCTCGCTATCCCTCTCCCTCTATCCCTTTCCTTCTCTCTCGCTCTCTCCCTTCCCTTCCCTTCCCCTCTTCCTCTCTCTCTCTCTCTTTCGCTTTCTGGCTCTCTCTCCCTCTCCATTTCGCCCAAGCAATCTCTCTCTCTCTCTCTCTCTCTCTCTCTCTCTCTTCCCGAACTTCCCTTCGCATGTTCACAGGCGACGGCGGCAGCTCTGGCTGAGGTGGGCGACAGAGAGAGAGAGATAGACTGAGTATGAGAGAGAGAAAGGGGGAGCGAGAGGCAGAGAGACTGAGTATGAGAGAGAGAAAGAGGAAGGGAGAGACAGAGAGAGAGGCAGAGAGACCGAGTATGAGAGAGAAAAGAGGGAGCAAAAGGCAGAGAGACTGAGTATGAGAGAGAAAAGAAGGAGCAAGAGGCAGAAAGACTGAGTATGAGAGAGAAAAGAGGGAGGGAGAGACACAGAGAGAGAGAGACAGAGAGAGAGCGGGAGAGAGACCGAGAGAGAGAGGGACGGAGAGAGAGAGAGAGAGAAATAGGAAGGGAGAGTCAGAGACAGAGAGAAATAGGAAGGGAAAGAGGAAGGGAGAGACAGAGAGAGAAAAAAGACACATAGAAAGAGAGAAAGAGGAAGGAAGAGACAGAGAGAGAAAAAGAGACACAGAGAGAGAAAGAGGGAGGGAGAGACAGAGAGAGAAAAACAGACACAGAGAGAGAAAGAGGGAGGGAGAGACAGAGAGAGAGAGACTGAGAGATCGAGAGACTCAGAGGCAGAGAGAGAGTGAAAGAGGGAGGGAGAGACTGAGAGATCGAGAGACTCAGAGGCAGAGAGAGAGTGAAAGAGGGAGGGAGAGACAGAGAGAGAAAAACAGACACAGAGAGAGAAAGAGGGAGGGAGAGACAGAGAGAGAGAGACTGAGAGATCGAGAGACTCAGAGGCAGAGAGAGAGTGAAAGAGGGAGGGAGGGAGAGAGAGAGAGAGAAAGAGGGAGGGAGAGAAAGAGAGAGAGAGAGAAAGAGGGAGGGACAGACAGAGAGAGAGAGAAAGATGGAGGGAGAGACAGAGAGAGAGAGAGAGAGGGAGGGACAGAGAGAGAGAGAGAGAGAAAGATGGAGGGAGAGACAGAGAGAGAGAGAAAGAGGGAGGGACAGACAGAGAGAGAGAACGAGGGAGGGAGAGACAGAGAGAGAGAGAGAGAAAGATGGAGGGAGAGACAGAGAGAGAGAGAGAAAGAGGGAGGGACAGACAGAGAGAGAGAACGAGGGAGGGAGAGATAGAGAGGGAGAGAGAGAGAGAGAAAGAGGGAGGGAGGGAGGGAGAGAGAGAGAGAAAGAGGGAGGGAGGGAGGGAGAGAGAGAGAGAAAGGGGAGGGAGAGACAGAGAGAGAGAAGGAGAGAGACTGAGAGATCGAGAAACTCAGAGGCAGAGAGACTGAATATGAGAGAGAGAAAGAGGGAGGGAGAGAAAGAGAACTGGAGACTAAGAGAGAGAGAGAATGTGAGAGAGACAGAGACTGCGAGACACCAAGAGAGAGAGAGAGACACGGAAAAAGCGAGACACCAAGAGAGAGAGAGAGAGAGAGACAGGGAAAGAGCGAGACACTGAGAGAGACATGAACTTACATCTCAAATCGTCTGAACTTCTTTCGTAAAAAGCCTACATTAAATATTAAAGCAAATGGGTTTTTATTTGTCAAAATACCGTCCCATGATGTGAGTTGCTCAAAATAATACTTCTCAATATATACTTGTAACATTTCACTACTTTTAGTATTTATTAAATGTAAACAGCAGTGGATCTAAGACTGTACATTCTTCAAATCAATTAAAAATATACTCAAACAGTATTTGTATTTTCGTCTGCCTAAAGCTTTGATTTTTCATATGATGTGGTTCTAATTTTATAAAATCTATTGATACTTTTTCCCATAGTCAACTTATCCCATCATTTCTTAAAACATCTAGCTAATTCTGCAGCATTATTTCTTAAAATGAGTGACATACTTTGATTAATTATCCAAACTCAGGATATTTACCATTATTTCTTAACAATAACATGTGAGTTGCAAAAATTATATGAACTATATTCCACTTAATTACTACATAAGATAAAATTCAGCAGTAATTGATTCCCCCTCCAGCAGAAGTATTATATACATTTCTTCAAACATATCGCTCTCTTCTTCTCCGACCTCTTCCTCTCTCTCTCTCCGTCTCCCTTTCTCTCTCGCTCTCTCTCCTTCTCCTACCTCTTTCTCTCTCTCTCCCCCTGTCTTCCTTTCTCTCTCGCTCTCTCTCCTTCTCCTACCTCTTCCTCTCTCTCTCCTTCTCCTACCTCTTCCTCTCTCTCTCTCTTCCCGTCTTCCTTTCCCCCTCGCTCTCTCTCTCTCCGTTTCCTTCTCCTATCCCTCTCTCTCTCCCTCCCTCTCTTTCTCTCTCTCCCTCTCCCTCTCCCTCTCTCTCTTGCGCTCTCTCCTCCTCTCCCTCACACACTCTCTCTCTCCGTTTCTCATCCGCTCTGGCTCTCCCACT
>NC_135835.1:27855000-28017500 GCF_029677425.1 Wolffia australiana | reverse complement strand
TGAGAGAGAGGAATGAGGAGAGAGAGAGAGCGAGATGAGGGAAAGAGAGAAAGAAGAGAGCGAGATGAAAGAGAGGAGAGAGAGAGATGAGAGAAAGAGAATGAGAGAGAGATAAGAGAACAGGGAACAGAGGAAGAGAGTGAGAGAGAGATATGAAAGAGAAGAGAGAGATAGAGGAGAGACAAATGAAAGAGAGAGAGAGATGAGAGAAAGAGTAGTGAGATAAATGAAAGAGAGAGAGATGAAATAGATGAAGGAGAGTGATGAGAGAGAGGGAGAGATAGAGATAGAGAGAAATGAAAGAGAGAGATAGAGGAGCTGCAAATGAAAGTGGGAGAAAGAGATGAATGAGAGAGATGAGAGAAAGAAGAGAGAGAAATCAAAGAGAGATGAAAGAGAGATATGAGAGAGAGAGATGAAAGAGAGATGAAAGAGAGATGTATGAAAGAGAGAGCGAGAGAGAGAGATAGAGAGAGAAAGAGAGATATGAGAGAGAGAGATGAAAGAGAGAGATGTGTGAGAGAGAGAGAGAGATGAAAAAGAGATATGAGAGAGAGAGAGAGAGATGAAAAAGAGATATGAGAGAGAGAGAGATATATGAAAGAGAGATATGAGAGAGAGAGAGAGATGAAAGAGAGAGATGTGTGAGAGAGAGAGAGAGATGAAAAAGAGATATGAGAGAGAGAGAGATGAAAGAGAGAGATGAGAGATGAAAGAGAGAGATGAGAGAGAGAGAGAGAGAGAGAGCTCTTCCCCTCCCCACACGTTTATAAACCCGGCCTGCGCACTCCTCCCAACCCCACCACGACACCTTCCCCGTCCTCTTCCCCTTCCTTCTGCCGGCCATCTCCCCCTTCCCTCCTCTCAAATATCTCTCCTCCTCCACCCCCAAATCCCCCCATCGAAGCAGAAGCCCAAGAAGAAGAAGAAGAAGAACTCGATCGATCGATCAATCAATCAATCGATCAATCGATCGACCAAGGGTCCTCGGGGCATGGAAGAGGAGGAGGCCCCGAAGGCCGGGTCCTCGGGGCGCAACCATTCGGCGGCCAAGTGGGGCTCTCCATTGCAGCAGCAGATGTACTCCTCCGCCCTCCTCCGCGCCCTCGCCCGCGCCCGCGCCGCCCTCCCCGCCCGCCCCGCCCGCCGCGCCGTCCGCGACGCCGCCGACCGCGCCCTCGCCGTCGCCGCCCGCGGCCGCACCCGCTGGAGCCGCGCCCTCCTCTCCCGCCGCCGCCCCAAACCCCGCCCACCCCCCGCCCACCCCCGCCCCCCCACCCGCCCGGCGACGGATGACGTGACCCGCAAGCTGAAGGCCCTCTCCCGTCTCGTCCCCGGCTGCCGCAAGCTCTCCTTCCCCTCTCTCCTCGCCGAGGCCTCCGACTACATCGCCGCCCTCCAGATGCAGGTCCGCGCCATGTCCGCCCTCTCCCATCTCCTCTCCTCCTCATCACCATCACCATCACCATCATCATCATCAACATCCGCATCTCCGACTCTGTAAATCGTCGATTCTTCGTCTTCTTCCCCCCCAATCTCCGGGAATTTTTTCCTCCTCTGCCTCGATCCACCTGCATTCTCCACGATGTTGGATGACGGATGACGGGACGGACGATCGGTTAGTTGTTGTGTTTATTATAAACGCTCATTGTTAGCGTTGAGGGGAGGCGGGACGGGCGACGTTACCGGAATGGGACGATGGATTAGGGGTTGAGCGTATAAACGTTGATTGTTAGGGTTGACGGGACGGATGACGTTAACGGATGAGATGAATGGTAAGTGTGGGGTTTATAAACGTTGATTGTTAGCGTTGATTGAACGGATGACGGGATGGGAGACGAATGGTAAGGGGTTAAGTTTATAACTGTTGATTGTTAGCGTTGACTGAACGGATGACGGGATGACTCTTAACGTTGACGGGATTGGAGGAAAGGTTTGGAGAGGGTATAGAACGGGACGGATGCGAAGGTAGAGTATATTAGCGGAACCCGATGGCGAGATGGGAACGGGACGGAACGTACGTTTAGAGTGACTTAGGACGGTAGGGGATTAGACGGACAACGGAACGGGAAGAAGTATGTAGTATATGATGACCGGAGGAATTGGACGGATGATGAGAGGAACGGTTTTATGGTTATTATCCGGAAAAGAACAAAGAGGATGACGATGCTGACGTGTAGGCCACGGGACGAGGGTATTTTGGTCATTCGGGAGAGTGATGGTGGGCCCGGCCAGCCACGAGTGTGTAGGCTTTTTCAGAAGGGGGGGATCTGTGGGGCCCACCGGAGAGGTGGGCCACGTGTGCCGCTGACCTGTCCCATGTGTCCTGGGACCCGTGGGGCCCACCGCACGTTCTCCCAGGATTCTCTCTCTCTCTCTCTATGTCTTTATTTATTATAATATAATATCTACGACACTCTTTATTTTTCAGGACCGGACGAAAAATACTGAATATAAAATTGGATATTGAATATTCTTCTCTTTATGGATAAATACAGTGTTTTCCGTGAGAGGGTCAACAGCTGGACACCAGTTTTAAACTGATTCATTCAATTGTTTATTTAAGTTGTAATCTTACCCAAATCTCATCTCTGGTACTGGTCAGGAGAGTCAGACATGTTCAGACCAGTAAATTACAGATAAACCATGAACATTTGAGTGTTTATGACTATCAAACATGTCATGTTTCCCAAGGTTTTTCTGGAATGATTATTGAAAGAAAGCACTCTATAATGTGATTTGACAAGAGGAAGCAATTGATGCACTTGATCCAATAATTCTGATTTTATGAAAACAAAAGCAATTGATTTTATGGCAAGTCAGCTCTAGGGTAAAGATTCATTCCCCATACCATAAGTTTAATTTTTTGCTAATGGGATGAAAACAGCGCACATGTATTATGACTGTTACCAAGTCTCCGTGAACTATATCTTATTTAATTGTCACCGATATCTACATTCCAAGTAGGAGTTTCCGAACTAGCCCAATTTAATTTAGTCTTTGCCAACTTGGTTGGTCTGCTTGTTCTCATTCTTAATTGACTTCTGCATTGTATTATTATAACATAAGAATCATCATCTTCACAAGTTTTATTATCGTATTCATCTTCCATGTTCATTGTTTTCCTTCTGATCATTATCTTATCGTCTTGGAATCACTGATGACAAGTCTCCTTGAACTATAGCTTTGTTCTTCGTGTTGGAAATCTTCAATTGCAACTTGGTGTTTTTGTAACATGTCAATTTAATTTACTTCCTTCTCACATGGTTTGTCTGCTTGTTCTTATTCTACACTGCTTTTAGTGTCTGCATCTTATTAGTTTAACCCTAACAACCATGATCCTCATATTTTTAATTATCATATTTAGCTTTCACACTCATCACCTTTAATGTGCATGACAGACGCCTTCAATTCAAACAAGGACTTTTTGATATATTTCAATTGAATCTACTTTCTTATGACATAGTTTCTCCACAGTACCTTTTACATCTACTTCTTATTTGTCTTCGTATTTTTCATCAACATATTACTGGAACAAGAACAATAAAATTTGGAATTAACATATTTATTGGTGATCCACATAATCTTCCTTCTTCTCCTTGTCATATCATCTTATAATGACCATTACGAAGCTTCTGTGAACTATAACTGCATTCTTCGTGACGGATGTCTTCAACAGCAACTTGGCGCTTTTGTGACATCTCAATTTAATTTACTCACTTCCCACATGGTTTGTCCACTTGTTTTTTATTCTATGTTGCGTTCTGAATCTACTTCTTATTCCTATTCAAATCCTTTGTCGACACATTGTTTAAACCATAACAACCATGATGCTCATAATTTTTTTATTATCATATCTAGCTATCACGCTCATTATCTACACATGACTAGCATCATCACCATATTATAACAATTACCAAGTCTCATTGAAATACATCTTCAGTCTTCATGAGAAATTATCAATTCAAACAGGGTATTTTTTACTTTATTTAGTTTAATCTGCTCTCTTCTGGCACAATTTTTCATAGTACATTCTTTATCTACTTCTTATTCCTCTTTAGATTCTTCATCAACATATTATTGGAACACAAAAAATAAATTTGATATTATCCTTTTTAGCTCTCATGCACATTATCATATCATGTTATCATGGCTGTTACCAAGTCTCCTTGAACTATAACTTTATTCTTCGTGACTGATGTCTTCAATTGTAACTTGATGCTTTTGTAACATGTCAATTTAATTTACTCGCTTCCCACATGGTTTGTCTGCTTGTTCTTATTCTACAGTGCCTTCCACATCTGGTTCTGATTATTATTCAAATTCTTCTTCATCATAACATTTTAACCAAAACAACCACGATCGTCATCATTTTTAATAATCATATCTAGCTATCACACTCATTATATTTGCATGTCTATCATCATCGCCTTATTATAACTATTACAAAGTCTAGCTGAAATATATCTTTATAGTTCTTGATTTATTTATTTTTTTCCAAATTCAAGATAGATTTAAATTGGATTTATTTTTGCTGACATGGTTTCTTATCTTTTTTTTTTCCTTAGCACCTTCTGCATCTACTTTGGGTTCCACGTGGTTTCGCCATTACCATATTATGATCCGTTAAAACTTTATTATCATTTTTATATTTTTTGCTTGTTCTATCTCTTCTCATCATTACAGCTTCATCTTGTTTTTTTAAAAAATTGTCTTTATAATAATTCTGATCTTATTTTATATTTATTTGTCTTCATTGTCATATGAATATTTTTAGCTGCTTTTAGTTTTTTTCCTTGACATCATTATTATAATCATTTTTTATTATCATAGTCTTCTTGTTCAATCTATGTCCATCTTATTTATATGTGCTTTCATTTTATATCTTGTGTAACTCTATAACACCTACTTAAACATGAAATTGGGTTTCTTATTATTGACTTGTAGGCGCGGTGGTTGTATATAGATGGTTAGATCTGACAGGATAGAGGTTCAGATAGAATCGTAGAAAAGTTATAATGAGAATAATGATAAATTATTTAAAGAAAACATGTAAGCCCATGGAAATATTTATTTAGAATTGGTGCTGAATTTAAATCGTGCAGTTATAAGCTCTTTGAACCTCTTTCATGATCAATAGTGAGTTCACCACATGGAGAAATTTTATAAGACCGACTCGGTGTCATCAAATATAACAATTGTGTAAATCAAATTAAAAATACAAACCACTAAAATTCACTCAATAATTATAATGATCAATCAAAGTATTTTTCTAAAAATTATGAGTCATAGTCATGGAGAAGATGAATTTTGATCCTATAAACTACTTTTTTTCTAAAACTTAAAACTTTAACTTAGGAAACATATTCCCCAAAGTAGAAGAGTTCATCCAGATTTCTTGACGCAAAATTCAGGTATCTAGATTATTGAGTGATTCAGCTCTTAAGGAATAATATATATTGAAACACTTATTATTGGTTATACAAAAATATATTGATTAAGAGAGTACATATATTTAAGAGCATTGAGAGGCTGGATATCATAAATGGATAATTATGAAGACACTGATGGTTATCATGAAGAAATAATATGAATATGAGCCATAAGTATGTTTAGCCCATGAAGCCTTCCACACCCATTGTAAGAGACCTATACCCAATATAAGTCTAGGGGGACATTATCCTCCTTAAGCTTGTATATATACATGGTATTAGAGGGGGGACCTATGCCCAATATAAGTCTATGGGGACATTATCCTCCTTAAGCTTGTATATATACATGGTATTAGAGGGGGGACCTATGCCCAATATAAGTCTAGGGGGACATTATCCTCCTTAAGCTTGTATGTATACATGGTATTAGAGGGGGGACCTATGCCCAATATAAGTCTAGGGGGGACATTATCCTCCTTAAGCTTGTATTTATACATAGTATTAGAACTGATGACCCACGGTTAATCTACTACCATCAACCCCTATTGTTTGCATGTCCTGCCTGCCCACTTTCCTACTAGAGCCTCAAAGGGACCGGTTTTTTGCAACCCATTCGTAGTTGCCTACTTACTGAGGTTATTTAGATACCTGAATGCCCTATTAACCTACTATTTACATCACATGGGCCCTTTAGTGTTTGTTGATCGTTTTTCCCTCCATTGCACCTTTGAGGACTTGTGGACGGGCAACATGACTGGTCTGGGGCATGATAACAGTAGAAGTACTTACCTCTATATCATTAGGTGTGGACTCCTACATCTTATGGCATCACCAGTTAGAAACATGTGATCATCAGAGTTAAAATAAACTCTACCTAGGACACCTATCTCTCCTTTTCATTGTGAATCTTTTCAAATGGGAAGGCATCATTTAGTGACCCATAAACATATTGCCTTTATTTTGAGAGATAGCTCTTGGTTGTGGTCATATTGGCACTTTGAACCCCTACCAAACTACTTCTGTACTTGGTCATCATTATCACATCATATTTCTAGATGTTCACACCCATTTATCTTGGGTTTATCTCCTCAAGTATTTCTGCAATTGTTATTTAACGTTCATCATTTTCTCTACCAAACTTTTCACCCAACATGACACTAATCTGAAAATCCTTCAGACTGACAATGCACTTGAACTTTTCCAACCAAATTTTAAAATTGATGTAGGTGCCTTGGTATTATTCATCATACCTGAAAAAAATGGAGTAACTGTCCACAAAATTTTTTACCTTCTCAATACCACTTGTACCTTTCTTTAGGGTATGCACGCTCCACTATACCTTTCTTTGATGAGTAAAACCCATGACATAACTTTGTTTTGTCCCCTTGCATCTTTGGTGGTCTCTCCTTTGTTAAAAAATATCAACTTAAGAGAAGTATTATCTCTGGATTCACTAAAGTATTTTGTGTTGGAAGATGTCACTTCCATAAGGATTTTCTGTACTTTGATATAAGATCCAAATCTACTAGTGAATCATATGCCCGATCTACACCTTATTTCCCTCCCTTTACCTCCCTGCCACTCTATATGTCTCACAAATCAAGTCACCACTATCTATGGCACTGACAAGAGCAAACTCACCGCCTCAATTGAAGGGTGATCCCTCCCACAAGTGTGAAGTCTAAATCTGCCCATCACCCTTTGGTAAGGTAACCATGACTGCACCCTGTTTTCTATATCCAACCATATTTCCTCTGATCATCCAAGCCACCCTTTTGAGCCTTTTTACTAGTCACCAACCTAGAATCAGTGCCCAAGAATTATCATGAGGGTATATAGGTCCCTGAGTGGAGGGCTACGATGGATGTGGAATATGGAGCACTTGTTGACAATAACATATGGGTTCTTGAATCTTTCCCACTAGATGCTAATATTGTGATTTCTAAGTGGAATATCCTATCAAATATAATATAATAAAATTATATGAAAGAATAAAGCATGGCTGTTGGCATGCATTTTCACACAAGAACATGTCATTGCTACAATTAGACATTTATTTAAGTAATTCTATAGAATTACTTTCATCCCATTCTTTCACCTATCATACAGCTTTCTAATTCCAATTCTTTTTCTGGACATTCCATTATGTCAGACTGATGGTAGTAGCAGAGTTCTTTTACTGCATAACATTCATATAGTTGTGCTTGCTTCCATTTTGATTCTCCTTATAAGTCTAATATTTGGAACTTTGGTCTTACTAAAGTCACACATTATAGATGTCCACCCCAACTCCATGTTACTTATCAGTCAATCAAGACTTGTCTATAAATCAACTACATATATCAAATGTCTTTTTGTATGGGGATCTCATGGAGGTCTTCATGGAACAATCTTTAGGGTATGATACTTAGGGGAGACATCAAAGATCTATCATTTTCACCATGCTCTTTATGTTATAAAACACAGTCTGCATGCTTGGTTTTCTAAATTCATTGATAGTCATAGCATCCTTTGGCTTCTTTTGATGTGTAATTGATCCCTATATGTTATGGAAGAAAACATGGGAGGGGGCATTTTTCTGGCCGTATATGGATGACATTCACTGTAAAAGCGGTCACTTACTAGGCATTCAAGAAACCAAGGACTACCTCCACAATTACTAAAGACAAGGAAAACCGATGTAGTTTTTGAGAGTTCAGTTTGCTTCTCATCAACAAAGGCCTACCTCCACATAAGTATATCCCCTACGTTCTTATGGAAACAAGATTCTTAGGGTGTAAACCCTAAGCATATCGGATAAAAACCTATCCCAATTTTTGGGGCAAGACTTTATTACTCCTTGATGATGCCAAATGATATAGGCTGTTGATCAGAAAACTCATTCAGCTCACAGTTATTTTTACTGGCATTATTTTTACTATTGGACTTTTTGGCCAATCTACAAAGGCACCTATACATCTTCAATGGCTTGGATCTCTTTAAGTTCTGGCATATGTGAAGTAACGACAAGGTAGGGGACTACTTTACAAGTGAAACAGACATATTGATTCCATAGAATACTCTGACTTAGGATACCCTGGTGACAAGGGAGATTACAATGTCAACTACTGGCTATTACACATATCTTGGTAGGAAATTTGTCTCTGTCTCCCATGTAAAAGTAGAACATCAGGTGATGGATGAAGATATGTACGAAATGATGTGGATTTAATTTCTTCCTTATGAAACTTGGTTTTCAGGTACGCACACCTGTGCAAATATATTTTGACAATCACATAGGCAAAATTTTCTGTTTTCTTTTTATGTGTATCTCTGTTATTATTACCTAGTCTTCTTCTTCTTTTCTATTTTCCTCTTTCTATTTGAATTGTCATTTTCATGTTTTAAATTCAAACTTGGATTAAAAATCTCTCCATGAAATCTTGATCAAAGATCTCAAGAAAAATGGTGACCCTCTAGGTTCTAGTTTTCATGGACTCCTAATCTTACATCCCTTATTTTTTAGAAATAAACCAAGGCAGTGAATCCCATTGACAAAAAATTAAAAGAAATAATTTATGAAATTCATTTTTCTCATTGACACGAGGGAGAATTTTTTTTCAAAGGAATTTAAAGAAATCCTCAAATTTTTTTAAATATAATCCAAAGATGGACTCTAGGAATTGAAAAAAAAATTTAAATCTTAAAATTTTTATGGAAATTTTTGAAATCTTAGTTGATCATTATTGTATGCCATAATATTTTTCAGTAATTTTAGAGAGTGTTACCAGCCCCTTGGCGATGACCTCTATGGAAAACCTTTTGGATGCAGTGATCTTCAGCATGAACAAGAACGGAAATATAGGAGGAGAAAGAAGAAAGAAGAGAGAGACAAAGAAAAAAGGAGAGAGAGGCACACACACACACACCACAATTGGAGGTTGAGATCGTTAATTCTGAAAAAATATTCCATTGAACATTAGTTTGTATTTATAGTGTTCTATAGAATTGTTGTACTAGAAGGTATTTATCCATTTTAATCCTAGCCATTATAACCAATTATAACAGCTAGATTTTATTCTATACTAACCATTAGTTTGTTTGGTATCTATGATTTAATCATGACCCCGTATATTTGATCCTATCTATGTTTGAACTTAGATTTCATGTTGGCTTCTACTTCTCTTTACGAATGCAGGATATGTGTCATGTTTTTACTAGCTAATATTTTTTTATGTTCCTATTGGTTGGCCTGCTGCTGACTGTAAGATCCGTATTTATCTTCCTCAATGCTAGGCACCATTTTTTTTATATGAACCCTTCTATATATTTTTTAAATAATTTATATAGTAAATATTGAACAAGGTCATGAACCATGATTGTGGAATAGTTTTTTATCATTAATATTTTTGGTACCTTCAACTGGAAATTTTAATTTCTGTACAATACATCTTACACTTTTGGCTTCACCAACTCCATTCACTAGTGCTCTTCATTCTGCTTCAGATCTGGACCTTGGTACTTTTTTATCCTCCATGGCTCGAGAGTTTTTCTCAAGAATGTATGAAATATAGAGGCTTTTATGAGGAAAATAAGGATCTTTCAGAGTCTCCATGGGGCAATGTTCTCTAGATTATATTATTCTTGAGAGTTAACCCATTAGAAAATCAGATAAATTATGTTTATTAAATGCAAAAAATTGGCTAAACACATTAACATCATATGACTAATAAGGTTCTAAATGTGATATATATTATGTTATCATAAAATTCTTGATTGACTTTTTACACTCCTTCAATCATCAGTTTGTGGTTGGGATTGATGGGCTTATCAGTTTGTTGATTGTTTGTACATCTTGTCTCAGATACAAGATGTCGAATACAAATAAGTTAAGTTGATAACATGTTTGATGAAACACAAGATGATTTCATATTAAGAAAACATTTTAATAATTTTAATTTCGTCATAAATATTATTGAGATTTTTTTATTTATAAGTTTATTTCCTTTTTTCATCAAAAGTTATAATGGTCCATAGACGCCAAGATAATATTAGTTCAAAAAATAATATAGTGCATAGACAATTATCCATGTTATCTTGTGTTTCTACATACTTACATTATTTTTATTCAAAATCCAAAACATACTATTAGGATTTACTTTTAAACCATAAAATTTATTTTATTTCAATTTGGAAACATTTTAAAAAATTATATTTCATATTGAGAAGGCAGATACACGTATATATTTAATTACATAAAATATATTTTGCCACCAGGGAAATGTTCTCTACATAATCCATTATATAAAATGTGACGTTTAAATCTAAGTTATATAGATCTCCATTTGGTTTATATTTAATGTGATACAGCCATTTATTATCTCTCCTTTTCAATAAACATAAGTTGAACTTGTGGCCTTCACATCAAAAGAGATAAGAAAAGATGAAAAGCTCAACTGACTCAACATATGATACTCAAAAGTTTCAGATAGAAAATTAGAAACACTCATTCTTAGGAACACCATGTCCTATTAAATCTCTAGTGTATGGTGGATGATATGCGGCATCCGCCTTCGGTGCTCTTGTTGCCGCCAAGCCATATTCAAAATGTGAACATCATCCTGTATTTAATTATATCCGACAACAAGAGAATCCTACATAAATTTTGTAAGTTCCATCACTGCCTCAGAGTTATCATCACGGTACAAAAAAACCTTGAAACAACTCCTCACATGTGAATGAAAGATGGAAGCCAGACATGCATTAAATTGTTCAGTGACTTGGCGCCATATGGTGGAGAGCTTATTATCCCATTCTCCGCCTAAAGATAATATACACATATATTAAAATTTGTTTAAATACACACACACATATAAATATATTTGCATAACAATTCATTATTTCATATATACATATGAAAATTCATAGAGCTTGATCCACTGATATGCTTCATTGTCGAATCCAACATAACTGACATCAGCTTGAATTTTCAGTTATCAAAAATAAAAAATATTTATGTATTTTAACTAAATATTTGATAATAAACATTTGATAATAATAATTTTGTTAGAAAAACAAATATATCCCTTTGATCGACTTAAAAATACCCATTTATGGTAACATTTAATAATTTTTGTATGGATTGATATTTATGAAAATTAAATTTGAAATTTATTCAAAGGATATTAATCTTATTATAAATTATTATTTTTCCTAAAAACACAACGGATATCTAATCCATATGACTGGACATGCATGTCTATATCACTAATGACTTTGACAAACCCAGATTGTACAAGTCAAAGAAATGAACTTATGTCCTCTTTTGTGATGAAACTCCGTTCAAATTTCCATGTATCATCATTGGCAGAAAAATTAATTTCATATGAAATCTTAGATTAATACCCTATGAAAAAGGGTACAAACATATGTCACAAACATATGTCACAACCCCCTGAACAAGGGTACAAACATATGTCACAAAGAGACACCAATGAAAAATTATCATTCCATGAATTTAAATATCATAAACCAACAATTCACCCCCTCTTAGTGTATATCACCATAAATAAGTTCCTTAACATTTGTCTTTTGACCTCCCAACCTCACATGATTTTGAACTAGGATCTTTATCATGATATTAGAGCCAAATTTATGCCAGTATCAACATAAGCCTAGGGAGTTTTTTGGTGGAACCAAGGTATTAGGCATGAAGATGTCTCCATTTATGAAAGTTTCAGACATAAATGAACCTGAGTTATTGATGGTATCACGTGAGCCTTGGAGCAACATGACACTGGGGAGTCGAGCTAAGCACTCATGCATGGGCGGACCAGATGCCTCCTTGAATTTTCTTAGAATCCTAGGGGCATTAAGTGGTGAGATGAATTTTGATATCATTCCATGCACAACACACATTCTACCAATGGCCCACTCTTTCCAGGCTCCTAGTGGTTAAATACATTTTTCAAGTGCCCCACATAGCATGCGGTAAGCATTAAAAACCGCACTTTCCAGACACCTTGCGGTGACACACTTTTTATTTTATGATGTGGATCTTAAATTAATTCATATGATAAGCATAAAAATGTGCAGTGTACTGTCCCAAGTTTATCCTTAAACCCATGAACAGGTTTGCCTAAATTAAGAAGGGATTAAATATTTTTAATTTGAATTTAAATTATTGATACATATTTCTAAGTCCCATAAATATTATATATAGTCTATCTATTGAATCAAATAAGTCAAAACTTAAAATTTTAAAATATTATACCCTTGCAATCATGATTTTTATATATAGTCTATCTATTGAATTAAATAACTCAATTAAATCTTTAGCATCATGACATACTTTTGTAATATGACTTAAATTTGATTTAAAAGAAAAATGATTTACTATATTTACAATTTATGATATTCTATTTTTTATTGGATAAAGTGTAAAACCTATAGCACGGAGTGATGTCAGACGTTGTCAATATACATGGTAGTTCTGTTCTTTTTTTGCGAATTTGTGTGAATTGCATTCTGTTCGGTTTTCCGAACAGAATAAAAACAAATTTGAACAGAAAATCGCACAGACCCGTGTGTGGATATTTTGTTCGCTTTGTTCTAGTTTTGTGCAAATGTGTGAATTTGTGCGAATGTGTGAATTTTGTTCATTTTTGAAAAAAAAAGAACATAACAAAGAACAAGGCCTTGTGCGGTTATTTTGTATGAATTTTTTGTTCATTTAAAATGGACAAAACAGAACAACCATGTCTGGTCGTCGATGACATTGTCTGAAGGGCAATTCACTAGGAGATGTAATTACGTGATGATGTGAACCCTACATGGATGTACGTGTAGGCCGCGACTTGGGGGGAAATTTGCCGAGCTTTGTGGTCTGCGTGGGCAGCCAATGACGATGACGGTGACCTTCTGACCCTCGTCGGAGAAACGATGGCGACTACGCCGTCGAACGGAAGATTTTTCATTGGCGCTCGCACATAACGGACGGGCTCGACCCGTACCTAGGGAATTCACTCAACTTTGTCATTTTCAATAGATAAACCCTCACCTTTTCTAACCCGAGCGCGGTGGAGTGTAGTTGAAAAATATACTGGAAGACGTAATATAACTAACAAGCAAGGGAACGGCGTACCTCGTCAGTGGCGGCATTTGTCTTCGACGTCTTTGTCGTCGGAGCACGGAGCGGTGCGGGCAGGTGCGGCGAACTGGTGCCTGAGACGGGCACGCGGTAGCTCGATAGGCGTCGACGATGCGGCACTTGAGCAGTAGTTGGAGAGCATAGAAGAGGACGAGGAGGTAGAGGAGCAACATGGGCGACTCTCAAACAAAGGCGGAGTTTGGCAAGTGCAACAAGTCAGTGTTTCGGCACATGCAAACAGGCAGCCATGGCGAGCGGAAATAGGTGGCATCATGGTCGAGTGCGAGTCCTCGCCAGTTGTAGGGCTTGATCACCATTGGGAGCACGTCAGCATGGACGTTCGTTGGTCCAAGCGTCTGGGAGTTCGGCACTGTGATATTGGCCACACTACAATTCAGGAAAGCGCGCGTCGGGCATTCCCAAACGTGCGAGAGTTACACAGCCAAACATGCGATCCAATGGTGTGGCCAGCGCCCGATAAGCTGATGGTCCAAGGGAGATCTAGGAGGACATCGCAAGGTTTAGGGCAGAGTCAACTTGCTGTTGTGTAGCCGTGGCAGAAGCGCAATCGTTTGTAATCGTGTGATTGGGCACTGGAAGGTCCGGTCTCAAGCCAAGGCGTCAGTGAGTCTCTAGCGCACAAGGAGGGCACTTCTGTAGTGACACGTGGTCACTGGTCGGTCAGACATACGCGTGGCAAGCGCTAGAAGTCAGTCTTCAACCGCTGCGTGAGATCGCACGGGCCCACCAAGCCTTTGACTGGCAAACGTGGTCATTAGTTGTAACCGGCCGACAAGCGGGGGGGCTCGATCGGCACCCAGAACAGTTACCGCCGGATGCCCCTTCGCTGCACGTAGGATGTAGGCTGGATGATCCCGAAGCTCCACCCGAGTGGGTTGATGCACACGCGTGGGGCCATGCCAGGTCGGCTTTGACTGGTCGAGCACCCGATGCAATGCGGGCGTGTATTCTGCCACCTTGACCCACCGTGAAGAGGTCACGCCATCAGCACTTCTGCCTGCGACTGGGCGATGAAGCCGTCAGGAGGGAAGGGAGTGTTGGGTTCTAGAGGCCTTGAGATGGATGAACAGAACAAAACGATGCGCAGCGGAAGACTCTTTGCGAATTGAACGGCATCAACGAAAATCATTGAAAGAAGTACCTTTGCACGAATCTCATTCATGATTTCTTAGATCCCGGAGGGAGACGAGTCGAGCTGCTCAAGTGTGCAGCCTCTAGACGTATCCACGCGGTCCTCGGCGCGTCGGATCTCCTCCTCGTTGACGAGCCCCGTTCTTTCTCCGTCAGCGTCGTTACGTCGTCCCGATCACATAAGGGATGGAGAGGGGGTGTGGGGAGAGTGGAGAAGAAGGGGAAAGGCCTCTGAACAATTCTAGCCTGGGTGAATTTCATTCAGGGCCTTCCCCTATTTATACTAAGTGGGTATTTTTCATAAAAACCCCCAAAACTTAAGTATATCTTCCAATGTCCAAAAGACCATTTGCGTGTGACCCTCTAGGCCCATGTATCAGTCTAGTTAATGATTCCAGCGGCCCAATAACCTTTATTGGCCTTCCGAATTAATTAACTATATCATCATATAGATTAATTAACGTCGGATCGATTTAACCCAATCGATAGGTCGAGACTCCGACATGTGGGGTGTCAAGCTACACCTCGTGTCCTAGAAGATACAAAGGAGTGTGTATCGACTCACTCATGGAACCTGTTCGTCATCAGTTACTGTGTATGTATAATCCCTCATCCACTTGACGCTCCTTGGACAACTTAAGGTATGGTCAACTGTCAAACCCTAATCGATCATCTGAGTTAGTACTGATGTATTCGGAAATCATCGGAGAACTCTTCTCCGATATTTCACAGCCTTGGCCAAGGACTTCATCGCATCATCTTCCTTGAGCTGCCACCTCTTATACCGCGGGTGGACGATCTCATCTTGACCACTCAATCGCCTTCGTGTACTTCTTGATGCACCCGAACTAAGACCGTTTAGAATCCCATGATTAGAGACTTGTTGGCCATAGCCAAAGTACAACCGTCCGTCCACAAGACGTCTTTGGTGTCTCAGGTCTAAGGACCACTTACACAACCGTGACGTGAATCAACCTGATTGATAGTTCGGTATAATACCATTCAGGGATTCGTACGGATCAATTCAGTGAACTCTTTCCACTAAAGAGCACCCTCTATTTATCCTTAGTGTCGCCACACTAATGGCTACGGGACTGGCCATACTCATCATATGAGTGAGGCTAGATAGTGCTATTCTATCCCGATGCTTCGATGTCCTTCTCGCGTATCCTTTGAATAGGAATGTTTAGAACACATGCTTAAAGACTAGTGATCTCCGTATTACGATCTCATCATAATTCACTAAGTCCGATCATGTATTCATGGACTTCATTATACGCATCACACGTGCACTCTAATGAATATGTTCTGTTAATGAATATGGAACGAGATGTGGAATGTGTGATTGGCTTGCCAGCCACATATATTTCCATCAGGGAGTAGCACTGGGTGTTCACACCTTCCTTCTCATCCCAATGTTCTCTCTTATTCTCCCTTTCTATCCACTGTACCCTCTCCTCTTCCTCCATTGATTTCCCCTTCTTCTTCCTCTCTTGGGTGAGATCTGAAAATGAGAATGTAACTGCAATAACAATTTCTAGATCTTTGTAGAATGTGTCCATCGTGGCCTTTTATAGGGCCATGATGGACCCATTACACAGTTCACATAAGGGGCTCAATAAGGGACCTCTTTTACAACATTTAAAATGAAAAAAAAAAGAATAGGAGAAATTTTAAAACGATTCAAAATAAAATGATGGATAAAATGAGATGATACGGACGTGTCACGATGAGTATGTTGAACTCGTCTTGACGAGCACAAAACATGAAATTGGACAAACGAAAACAGATAATTAAAACGCGAACACGTGCACGGACGTGCTCTACCCCGAGGTATTTAAACCCGGTCATCTTCATGGATGCTTTGGTGTACCAGCCAGGCTGGACATAGACCGGCGGTGATGCTGATGACGGCGAGGACGGCTCCAATGACGTTTCGTTGATGTCGTTTGGGTGCGCTCCATCATGGAGCTATACTAAAGCTACACTAGTATCCATAAATCTACACATGAGACTTTAAATATATTATTTTAGTATTCTTTAGCAAACAATTATATCAAATCGATCAAAGAATGATTAAGCTAATTAATAAATGTAGTCAGTTAGCAGTTTTTCAAGAAATATAACATTAACTAGGCTTGTACATGGGTCTAAGGAGTCACTCACACAAGGTTTATTGTATGTAAATTTATAATATCAAATTATAAAGAATTATGTAATAATATTTTAAGTAAAAACTAAAGTATATTCTAATGTGATAACTCACTCACCCTTCTCTTAGGCTCCTTATTATTCTCTCTTCTCTCCTTGTACACGTTGCCCTCTAATGTGACTCAAAGTGGTGAGAAGCTCCTAAGAATCTCTTGAGATGTTGATCAGGAATACATTGAGAAAATGTGACATGCTGAAGCCTATATGAACAAAGAAAAAAAACTGGGTTGAAGAACCCAATGGAAAATATTTCAAGGTAGCATTACCCTTGGGTATTTCTGTTTTAATTAATATCAAAGGTCTAATTCAATCTGTCTTTCACCTTCACTATGTAAACTGTGAGTCAGATAATGATCATGTCTGAAACTAACAAGTAAGCTATTTTAGGCACAATCAATTTCAAACATTCAACAAAACATGAACTCTGACACTTTCTGAAAAGTTTTCCTAGGTTTTATTCACAACCTTTATCATACTTTTGTGGTGTCTTATTATGAACGTCCTCAGTTCATTATGAATTCGTAATTATTCTCAGTCTTTAGTAGTGTCTCCTTCCAAGCCCAAGATGGTTATGAATTATCATGAAATATTATAGTAACTAAACCAACATAATAGTTTATTAAGTCTATGTTCATCAACCAAATATCACTCTATCAATTGTCAAAAATTTAAAATTACCTCTATCCGAATGGAATCTCATAAGTATTTCAAAATAGTTTAAGCTATATTTTAATAAAAATATCATCATAAACTAATATTTCCAGACCAGAACCTCAATATTTCATGTATTTACCCAAATAAATTATCAATTTCAAAATTCAACCTATGGAAGAGTAAAAAGGCCTGAACTTTTCTAGGATAAAGAAATAAAGGTAAGAAATTTCAAGGATAGATTTTTGGTAGGCTGATGTTTAGGGTTATAATGCATGGTTATCATTTATCCCTTAATTTTTATTAATATTAAAACTACACCTTCTAACATTTATCAAACTGAATAAATAACCTTCATTTGTCCAAAATTTTGTCTCCAAAAGTTCAAAAACCTTACACATATAATATCCATTATTTTATTCATCATTATAGTACAGGAGTACTTAAATAATATTACTTGGCAAGAAACTAATTAAATAATGTAGTCATAATTAACCAAAAGAAACATCTGAACTTTAACATTTCTATTTTACAGGAATATCTGAACATTATTATTTGACAAGAAATTATTTAAAGAATTTAGTTTGAATCAACCAAAACAAATATATGAGCTTTAGCATTTTACATTTGAAAAATACTGTATTTGATTAAAATTTCAAACATACTATGGGAAATCTCTAAATCAACTACATTAAAATTTAAGACACAAAAACTAAGTTTGATCCTTAACCTCATGATAAAAATAATCTCTTCATAAAAATGAACACGTTATGTACCAACTTCTTAGATCAGATTCACGTTTCCCCATTCTTAGACTTCCTAGGAAAGTGTTCCAGAATTGCCATCATTCAACATAGTATGCCTAAGTCAAATTAATTTTCCAAAGCTCGCCAGGTCAATATAGAGGAGTTTATACATTTCAATATTATCAGAATATTAAGTTTGACACTACATAAAAAGTTATATATCGTGGAGGGGAGGAGAAAAAAATGGGGAAGAATTAATAGAATTAGGAGATAAACTTTTCAAAATAAATAACCCGTAGTTATATTTTACTCAATTTTTTTAGCACATGCTCTTAAACATTAAGACCTTGGTTTCAAATCCTGCCATGAACAGTTATAATTTGTAAAAACTTTGTGTCACTTTATTTATATATTTATGGATGTTGAATATTTTCTTACCAGTTTCATGTATGAATTTATACAGACTTGAATCACTAAATATAATTAAAAATTAATATATCTAAGAAATAATAATAAATAAATACAAGGACAATAGTGTCCTGATAAAGATAAAAGGGAAAAAACTAGATTTATAAATAAGTAAATTAACAGTAAGATGCATTAATGGAAGAGTCCTACTATAAAATTAAAAAAAACTTTAAAAATTTTATCTCAGTATATTTTAGCCCTGATATTTGTCATTTTACCTACAATTATTTCCAAGAAAATTCCTTAAATTTGAAAATTGGAGGAATATGGGATTCTTGTTTTTGAGAAAAAATTCAGATGCCCACTAAATTATGTTTTTTGATAAAATTTTATAAAATTTTGATTATATTTTATTATGAATAAAATCAAATGAATTCAGGCTCAAAGGCACAGAAATCGTGGACAACGTTCAAGATAAATATAGCCATGACCAATAAATCAAGGTGTATGTATGAGTTATACTTTTTATTTTTAACTAGAAAATTTCCGTGTCTAAAATTTTATATTATGGTAGAATAAATCCAATAACATGATCTTATTTATTTCCAGATAAAATTAAAATAAAGAAAATTAAAAATAAAAGAAACAATGTTAAAAAAAAATTCCACATCATTGTTGAGTGGCCATAGAATGTGGGGAATTTATGTTATTGTAGGATTACATAGATTTAAAATTACTTTTATTGATTATAAAATACTAAAAAGATATAAAGTTTTATACAACCATGTAATGTGAAGGAGATAGGATAAAATAGTCTTACTATGGTGATTATGATCGTTCAGTATCTAGCCTATGTTCATGTAAAAGTATATTTATCTAAACCCTCAATGATATACTCCCAAATCTATAACCAGTGTGCATGGCCCTAATATGAAAGTTGGATAATCGTGTCAGATTCGACCTTCCTGCCAAAGAGGCAAAGCTCTACTAGCATCATAGATCATATAATGAGGGTTCAAGTACATTCCATCTAGAGAAATAGAAAGCACAATTTGATTTATAGTAAATAATTTAACTTTATAAATTTGACTGATTATCTGCATTCAATTTTCATTTAAATAATGAAATGAAATTGCATTATTGGATGGAATATGTGGGACTCATAAAAAAACTTAGCATCCTTTCCCAAAGCAGAAAAAAGTCAAAAAATTACTTTGATACATGTGGAATCCCTAAATATGAATTCTCATTTGATCTAAAATATACTAAAAAAGTTTTACATTAAGTTGAAGCTTGATATAATCTAATACATTAATCCAATTAATCATTTTAATTCAGCAAGCTACATTGAAAGAGTAAATCACGAGAACATGTTTCAGGCATCACTCTTCAACCGAAGGAAACCAGAATTCCCCTCCACTCAGGAAAAATGGTCCTGCATCAATCAAGAACATTATAAAAGCTATTCTCTGATTAAGGTGAAATCTATTCCTCTCATAAAAATTGTTAGCCAGAAAAAAATTTCAACTTACAAAATTGGTAAGGAGCCAACATAAAAGAAAGGATTATGTGATTATAAGTTAATGCAGTGAATAGAGAAGAACACTTGTAAAAAAAAAAGGAAAATGAGGTGATTCAAAGAAAACATTCAACTCTGTACATATTCTGATAAGAGAGAGAGAGACCTGAAATTGTCAGTTGAATAATATTATTTTTCATTAAAATGACAGTATTTAGAGTATCGCAGACCTATTGGATCTCACCCTCTTTCTATGGCCCACCTAGTCTCTCTCTATCTCAATTGATGTTTGGGTAAAGGCAAATTTCAAAGTCAACGATTTGAACGTTGAATATCATCTCAGTTGAAATTTATTGCCATTTAAAATCATATTCGTCAACATTCTCAACAACCAATCGTCTATTTATCTCTCTCTTTTGTTGAATCGTCAATTATGGTCAGAGTCAACAATACAATTGGCTACAATGGTCCAAAACCATGTGGACATTGATTAGAACCTCAGTGTTGACTACCAAAGTCAATACGCGTTTTCCATGCCAAGGAAGAGACGAGAGAGAGAGAGAGAGAGGGAGAGAGAGAGAGTCAGAGGGATAGAGAAATAAAGATTGAGAGGGACAAAGATTCAGATGAATAGAGAAATAAATATTGAGAGGGAGAGGGAGAGAGGAAGGGAGATATATATATATATATATATATAAAGAGGCATAGAGAAATAAAGATGGAGAGGGAGAGAGGGAGGGAGAGAGAGAGAGATAAAGACTCAGAGGGATAGATAAGAGAGAGGGAGGGAGAGAGAGAGATTCAGAGGGATAGATAAATAAAGATTGAGAGAGAGAGAGAGGGAGGGAGAGAGAGAGAGATAAAGATTCAGAGGGATAGATAAATATAGATTGGGAGAGAGAGAGAGGGGAGGGAGAGAGAGAGAGAGAGAGAGAGAGAGAGGGAGAGAGGGAGGAAGGGAGAGAGAGAGAGAGATAGAGAGAGAGAAGCGACCGTAGAGAAGGGAAACGTGAAGAGCAGGAGATTGGGGGACAAAGAAAGGGAGAGAGAAAACGACAGAACGAGTGGGAAACGGAGACTTCAAGAGAAGACAAAGGAAGACCGTGACAACGTAGACTGCGTAAGAGGAGAATAAGAAGAAAGAGAAAGGCAGAGAAGAAGTGGGCCAAAGAAGAGAGAAATACAAAGAAGTAGAAGAGTAGAAAAGTGGACCGACGGATAAGGAGAGACGAAGCACATGTTCCACTCTTCTACTTGTTTTCACTTCGTCCACTTGTTTCAAGGAGAGACGAAGCCAATAAGAAAAACATATCCACTTGTTTGCTTTCCTTCATATTTCGAACATTCAATTTTTTTTCTTTTTGTGTGTGTGTGTGTGAGAGAGAGAGAGAGAGAGAGAGAGAGAGTGAGAGAGAGAGAGAGAGAGAGAGAGAGAGGGAGACAGAGAGAGAGGGAGAGAGAGACCCTGAGTTCAGAAGAATAGCCAAAGAGATGGAGATTGACTTAGAGCGAGAGAGAAAGATGAAAGGGATCGTAGTCCATATCTTGAATAGCATGTCACGTAATGGGAAGTGAAGCTTGACATAGAGAGAATGTAGCCACGCTGGGAAGATGCCAGGCTTGTTGAGATAGACAATAGTGAAGAAGAGAGATTAGCATGTCCGCAAACTTTAGGGCTTCTGGAGAGAGAAACAAGCCCTTGAAACCTTAATTTACTGAGAGATAGAAATTAGAGAGAGACAACCACCGATGATAATCGAGGGAGGGAGAGAAAGAGAGAGAGAGAGAATAGTGAGGATGCTAAGAAACCAACAAGCAGGAGGTCATGTCGATTGCAAGATGTGACCATTGGCGAAAGGAAGAAGTTAGATATCTCAATCTATCTTCCTTTATCCCTGGGTGGCGAGAAAAACGTAGTCAAAAAGGCTGGGTTTCCTATTCCGTCGCCTAAATGGTGGCGTTGAAGAGCTCGAGCTTCTTTAATGGCCACATCGGAGCATAGATTCTCATACAAACAGTGAGAATGAGAGAGAGAGAGAGAGAGAAAGAGAGAGAGTGAGATGGGGGGAGAGAGAAAGAGTGAGAGAGAGTGAGATGGAGGGAGAGAAAGAGTGAGATGGAGGGAGAGAGAAAGAGTGAGAGAGAGTGAGATGGAGTGAGAGAGAAAGAGTGAGAGATAGAGAGAAAGAGAGAGAAAGAGTGAGAGGGTGGGAGAGAAAGAGAGAAAGAGTGCGAGGGAGGGAGAGAAAGAGTGAGAGAATGAGAGAGAGAAAGAGAGAAAGAGTGAGTGAGAGAGAGAGAAAGAGTGAGAAAGAGAAAGATTGAGAGAGAGGGAGAGAGAAAAAAAAGAGAAAGAGTGACAGAGGGATCGAAAGGAAGAGAAAGAATGAGAGATGGAGAGAAAGAGTGAGAGAGAGAGCGAGAGTAAAGAAAGAAAGAGAGACTAGAAAAACAGCTTGAGTTGCACTCCCCTGAAATGACATCTATGGCCAGCAGCTTTTCTGCCCCACGGGTGAACTCTTACCATCTAGCTTCAACTGAGCCCAAGTGGGAACCCTGACTTTGTCTTCCCAGGAGGTCTCTGATCAACAATAATAAACAGAAACCCTATAAACATCTTTTCACTTAGAAAATTAGGAATCGAGTCCTGACAGTAGATAGCTTAGGTAAAGAGCAGGCTGTAGCCATGACTTCTCTCTCTAGATCCATCTCATGCCCTCCGCTATAGAGTTTCACGTAGGAGAACACCAGAAAACACACCAGTCTTTAGCCTTTACCCCTACATAGGCCAAATCAGCATAAAGAATCGTCTCCTACGACATCCAACGAAGGTCTTTCTCTCTCTACCTCTTCTTCAACCAAACTATTAAATAGTATCATCTCCAACGAAGGCGTCAGAGGAAAGAGCGGTATAAATAGAGAGAAAGGTAACTTTCTTTCACTAGATAAACCTGGCTTCATTAATGTACAGGCCGTTGCTTAATGAAAAATGTTATCTCCTCTAAACAAGCCGAGAAAGCCCAGTGAGAGAGAAAAAGAGCGAAGTTCACTCGAGCCACGGGAGAGGAAACGGGAGTACACAGACTAACCAGGCTTCTTCATTCATGTACAAAGCCATTGCTTAGTTAAACAGTATAATCTCCTATACCGTCTACCAATACAGCCGAGAAAGAAACAGAAGTAGAAGTAGAGAGAAACAAAGAGAAAGGGACAGAGGTAGACGGAATGAAGGAGAAAGAGAGAGAAAGCGACAGAAAGAGAGAGGAGAGAATGGAGGAAGAAAGAGAAAACGAGAGAAAGAGAGAGAGACAGAAAGGTCGAGAGATTAAGCGAGGGAAGGAGAGAGGAGAAAGTTCTAGAGAATGAAGGAGAAAGAGAGAAAGCGAGAGAAAGAGAGGCGACAGAAAGGTAGAGAGAATGAAGAAAGAGAGAGGCGACAGAAAGGTAGAGAGAATGAAGAAAGAGAGAGAAAGCGAGAGAATGAAGGAGAAAGAGAGAGGCGACAGAAAGGTAGAGAGTGAAGAAAGAGAGAGAAAGCGAGAGAATGAAGGAGAAAGAGAGAGGCGACAGAAAGGTAGAGAGTGAAGAAAGAGAGAGAAAGCGAGAGAATGAAGGAGAAAGAGAGAGGCGACTGAAAGGTAGACAGAATGAAGAAAGAGAGAAAGCGAGAGAAAGAGAGAATGAATGAGAAAGAGGTAGAGAGAACGAAGAAGAGAGAATGAATGAGGAAGAGAGGATGAATGAGAAAGAGAGAATGAATGAGAAAGAGGTAGAGAGAACGAAGGAGAAAGAGAGAATGAATGAGAAAGAGGGAGAGAGAACGAAGGAAGAAGAGAAGGAGACAGAGGTAGAGAGAACGAAGGAGAAAGAGAAGGAGACAGGTAGAGAGACCGTAGGAAAAAAAAGAGAGAAAGAGAGAGGTAGAGAGAACGTATTAAAATAAAAGAGAGAAAGCGAGAGAAAGAGAGAGAGAGAGGAGACAGAGGTAGAGAGAAAGTAGGCAAATAAAAGAGAGAAAGCGAGAGAGAGGGAGACAGAGAGGTAGAGAGAACGAAGGAGACAGAGGTAGAGAGGTAAAGAGCGAGGCACAGCCCTACTCCCTCCTCTTGTACTCGTGAGGGACTAAGTCCTGGAGAAGCCCATAATCCCTGACCGAGAGGTCGCCGAAGAAGTCGGAGCCGGCGCCGCCGATGCTCCCTAGAAGCGGCGGTGGCGGCGCCACCGTCGGCGAAGCCTCTACGCCGCCGTGGAAAAATGACAACTCCGGCGAGGCGGCAAGAGAGAAAGAAGGCGCGTAGAAGCTCTGGTTCTGCCAGCCAGAACCTGTAGAAAACCCTCCGCGAGGGCCAACGGGGCAAGCGTGCGTGTGCTGCCCCTCGTAAGTCGTCACCACCACCGTCGGATCCGCCGATGATCTCTCCACCTTCTTCTTCACGCCGCACATCGAGCTCGTGCAACGATAATAGCTTCTACAAGAACAGTTGGGAACAATCATCAGCAAGAACAGTTGAGATTCTGGGGAAAATCCATCTTGTTTTGAACCATCGATGGGTTTTCTTCTCTGTTTTTCACACTTTTTACCATACATTTAGATTAATACAATTCACAGTCCAAAGCTTAAAAGGGATTGATCAAAATAAATCGAATTACTATTCACTTGGTGTTCCCCGAAGCCGGACCATCAGATTAAAATTTAACCGTTAACATCTTTCTCATTGAATCAACAAAAAAAAAACATCACTTATTCTTCTCACAACGATGAAACAAATCGAAACAAACAAAAAAACCATCACTTATTCTTTCGCTATGACTCGCATCGGAAGAACGAATTAAAGCACTTATAAACCATAGTTGAGAATATTGCGGAACTATCGATAAGACTATATCCGCTAATGATCAGTAGAACTTGTTGAACCTTGGATAGGGGCTGTCTTTGACGGCTTTCTGGCCGTATTTTCTCCAACGATAACCGTCTTCAAGATGATCAACCTCGCTCTTCGTGACAAAGGCGAATCTGGGCTCTCGAGGACGCTTTTGCCCCGCTGTCTTTCCCCCCAACTTGGGCTGAGTGAACCTGCAATAAAATCCAAAACGGTGAAAAGGGTTAGCCAAGGGATGAAAAAATAAGAGGACCCATGTTCGAGATTTGGAGAAAAAAACAGCGTCAAAGAATGCTATTCTACAAGAATATAAGGGATAATCGCTGCACTTAAGAAAAAAGATGAAAAATACGAGGACCTAAGATCGAGATTTGGAGAAAAAAACAGCGTCAAAGAATGATATTCTAAAAGAATATAAGGGATAATCACTGCACTTAAGAAAAAAGATGAAATATAAGAGGACCCAAGATCGAGATTTGGAAAAAACAGCGTCAAAGAATGACTCTCTTAAAGAATACAAGGGATTATCACTGCACTTACGAAAAAAGATGAAAAATAAGAGGACCCATGTTCGAGATTTGGAGAAAAAGACAGCGTCAAAGACTTATTTTCTAAAAGAATACCAGGTATTATCAACGTACTTACGAAAAGAGGTGAAAAAATAAGAGAACCCATGTTCGAGATATGGAGAAAAGATAAGCCTAAACGGACATGAATATCTATTAAACTCCTGAATTAGAAGACATTGGCAATACCCAAGAACTAACATAAAAAAGAGAAATTATCATCGTTGTTAAGCTGTAAAATCGCCAAAACGTTTGAGAGATTATCATTTGAAATAGCTAAATCATGATCAAAATTGGGAGAAAAGATGATCGTAGGCGTACTTTGGCGTAGGTTTCTGATCATGCTCGCCGGTTTCTTCTGACTTGGCGGCGTCGGTGGAGGTGGACGAGCAAGAGTTGGGCGTCGCTGAAGAGAGAGGAAGTGGGAGGTCGTAGAGAGAGGAAGAGAAGTCTTGGTGGCCGAGGAGATCGAGAAATCTAGAGAGAGAAGTTGAGTTATTGTCGAGATCTTCTTCCCCGCCAACGTTCTCCAACGCTGTTTTCTTCGCTTCCTCCGCTTTGGCCATCTTCAGCTCATTCTCTTTTTCTCTCTACTATTATTCTCTCCTCCGATCAGATCTGCGGTGCGCGTCTTGGAAGAAGAAGCCAGGCGAGGCTCTCAGAGAGAAGAAACACGAACTCCTGCAAGGAGAGAGAGAGAGGGATATATGGCTCTTTAGAGAGAGAGAAAGATTTCGTGCTGGGGAAGTGGGCAACGAAGAAGAGGAGCAGGGGATTGATGGATAGTTAGAGAGAGAGAGAGTCCGTGTGGGGTCGGAGTTGAAGAGAGAGAAATTGAGATGGGTCGTGTGGGAAAGGGGAAGTAGAGAGAGGATGAGAGAGAAAGAGAAGAAGGAGGGGGAGACCGTGACGGGAAAGAGAGTTTAGAGACAGAAAGAGAGATGGGAAGAGGAAGAAATAGAGTCCGGGGAGGGATGAAATCTAGAGGTCGCGAGGGGTTAAGAGATGAAGAGATAGAAAAGAAGAGCTCCAGTTAGAAAGAGAAATATGGAGAGAGATAAGAGTTTTAGAGAGATGTGGAGAGCGGGATATGACTGTATACGGAGAGGTAGAGAGAGAAAAGAGCTAGAGAGGTTGGGACACAAATATATGGGGGAGCGAGATATAGAGATAGAGATAAAGATGGAACAAGAAAGAGTTAGAGAGAGAGGGAGAAAGAGAGCTTGTGAGGTTGGGACATGGGGATATGTGGAGAGATAGAGAGAGCGAGATATAGAGAGAAATGTGAGGAGAGAGAAATATATCTTGAGAGCTGGGGAGAACGAGATATGGAGAGAGAGATACAGATGGGGAAAGAAATAGTTATAGAGGGAGAGAGAGAGGTTAAACAGATTGAGGACTAGACAGGGTGGGATAGAGATATGAGGAGAGATAGAGATAGAGGTACAGAGGGGGAAAGAAAGAGTTACAGAGGGAGAGAGAGAGAGAGGTTAGAGAGATAAAGAGGAATAGAGACGATGGGATAGAGGTAGAAATAAATAAAGAGAAACAGGGAAATTGAGATACGGAGAGAGAGAGAGAGAGAGATACAGAGATGGGTAAAGAAAGAGTTAGAAAGGGGGAGAAAGAGAGAGAGAGCAAGATATAGAGAGAGATGCAGAGATGGATAGAAAAGAGTTAGAAAGGGAGATAAAGAGAGAGGTTAGAAAGAGAATGAGAGCGAGCGATAGAGAGAGAGATAGAGATGGGGAGATAAAGAGTTAGTGAAGGAGACAGAGAGAGAGATTAGAGAGAGAAAGGGTGGGACAGATAGAGATATATCTAGAGAGACACAGAGATGGGTAAAGAAAGAGATAGAAAGGGTGATAGAGAGAGATGTTAGAGAGAGAAAGAGGACGCGGTATGGGAAGAGAGAGAAAGAGATCGGTCAGCGAGTACGGACGACCGGTGCAATCCTCCTGCCGGCGCTTTCATACAAGAAGTATGAGGCTACACTATTAGTCAAGTTACCACGTGTCACTTTTTGCGGCGCGCACGTGACAACTCGATTAAAAATATTATTTTTTTAATCGTCAAGTCAAACGAAAGTACGAGAATACCCCCCATTAACAGAGAATAGCGGCGCGTCGGCGCTGGACCAGGCTAAGGTATGGGGGCGATTATCGGGAGACGGGCCAATCGCGTGGCAGATTGCACGGGGATTAGCGAGTTCCGCAAGACATCTGATCGTCTTGGAAAAATAAATTTATTTTTCTAAGGGCTGACGTCATCCGGTCCGTTCTTCTTCTTTTTTGACTGAAGAAAACGGTCGGGACAAAAAAGCCAGTCAAAGGGTAGCTTCTCTCTCTGTCCATACCTCGTTCTGCAGTGAAATCTCTCTCTTTCTCTCTCCTACTTCCCATTTCTCTTTGAAACTGTCTTTCTCTTCGTTATCAAGTGTTGCTCTCTCCTACTTCCCATTTCTCTTTGAAACTGTCTTTCTCTTCGTTATCAAGTGTTTCTCTCTCCTGCTTGAGTTCCCCGGTTCTTTCAATCCCTCTCTCCTATTGTTCTCTTTCTCTCTCTTACCAAGTGTTTCTCTCTCCTCCTTTACTTCCCTGGTTCTTTCCATCCCTCTCTCTATCTTAATGTCGTTTCTTTCTCTCTCCTTGCTATCAAGTGTTTCTCTCTCCTCCATGAGTTCCCCGGTTCTTTCAGTCCTCTCCTAATGTTGTCTCTTTCTCTCTCTTCGTTATCAAGTGTTTCTCTCTCCTCCTTGAGTTCCCCGGTTCTTTCAATCCCTCTCTCTCTCTCCTAATGTTGTCTCTTTCTCTCTCTTCGTTATCAAGTGTTTCTCTCTTCTCCTTGAGTTCCCCGGTTCTTTCCATCCCTCTCTCCTAATGTTGTTTCTTTCTCTCTCTTTGTTATCAAGCGTTTCTCTCTCCTCTTGACTTCCCTGGTTCTTTCGATTCCTCTCTCTATCGTATTGTCATCTCTTTCTCTCTCTTATTAAAGAGTTTCTCCTTGTCTTTCTGGTCTAGTATGCGTAGTCTTGGTTTTCTCTCTCAAGCCTGATCTTCCATATCTACCTGTTCTCTCACACGGAAAGCTTTCTCTCTCTACTTTGCCCTGCTTTCACCATCTCTCTAGCTAGCTACTCCACATGCCTCCCCTCCTTAGACAGTTAGACTCGTGTTTTCTTACTTTGTTTCTCTCTCTAGCTGCTCAGATGTCGCCTCTCCCTACCTAGAGCAAAACATGACCTCATGTCCTATCAAGATCTTCCTCCAAAACCCATGCGAGATCTCTTGGAGTTACCCACTGAACAGCCAGACATTCTACGATCCCTCCTTTATATTCTTTCTCTCTCCTCTCTCTCTCTCTTACTCTCTCTCTCTCTCTCTCTCTCTCTCTCTCTCTCTCTCTCTCTCTCTCTCTCTCTCTCTCTCTCTCTCTCTCTCTCTCTCTCTCTCTCTCTCTCTCTCTCTCTCTCTCTCTCTCTCTCTCTCTCTCTCTCTCTCTCTCTCTCTCTCTCTCTCTCTGTGTTTATGTATACACAAATAGATAAAAAGATAAATGTATGCTCATATACCTCTTGCTATATATGTATATATCTACCAGCCCATCTTTCTATCTATCAATCTACTCTATATTAATATATCTCTATACATCCATCCACCACCCATCTCTCTCTATCTATCTATCTACTCTCGATAAATATATCTGTATCCACCCATCTCTCACTCTATCTATTTGTCTATCTGTCTATCTATCTCTCTGTCTATCTATCTCTCTCTCTCTATCTATCTATCAATATCTCTCTCCGTGCAGTTTTACACAAAATTTGACAGAAAACATCGCATTCAAGTAGAAAGCAAACCAGAGGATCCGAATCCGTGTGTCACATGCAATATCTGTTTGTGTTGTCCTTGAGTATCTCTCCCTCTCTCTCTCTCTCTATCTCTTTCTATTCATTCTCTCTCTTTCTTTATATATGTTTGTATCTCTATCTTTTTTTTCTCTCTCTCTCTCTACATTTCTGTAGGGCAGAATTGTAGAGGGGACAAATAAATGATCAAATAAACATTTTCTAAAAGTAACTCGGACAATACTATCAAATTAAGTCAAATTTGAAGTCTCTGACCAAGCTAGTCTGAACCTATGTATATGTGATACGTACATCAGAGGGGTATTAAAGTCAAATCGCTGACTATTGTTGAAGTCAACGACAGGAAACGTGTTTTGAAGATTCCCTAATGTGAAATGACTAAAATACCCAAACGTCGCAGTTTCCTCTGACTTGGAATATATGACCCACGTGGCAAATGTACTCTCTTTGACTAAGCTATTTATAAACAATTGAGGTGACCAACGTGTGGAAATTTCTTATTTAGGTTAGAGATGGAGATAGATGGAAATATGATATAAGGGTAATACCCTCTTTGACTAAACTATTTATAAACAATTGAGGTGGCCAACTTGTGGAAATTTCCTATTTAGGTTAGAGATAGAGATACATGGAAATAGGATATAAGGGTAATAGTAGAGAGATAGGTAGGAGAAGGGGACATGTGTGGCTCATGAAAGAAGGGGACAATAAGGTAGAGACTCAAAGAAATATGGGTGACGGGGAGAAATATGTAGGTTAAAAATGATAGAAACTAGACATTAGTACAATGAGTGAGGGGTAGATAGAAGAACAAAGAAGAGGAAGAGACTTATGAAATACATAAGGGGTTAGAGGAGAGAGAGATATGTACAAGAGGACCTCAATCTATCTACTTTTAGATGAGACATGGATAGCAGCACAGAAAAAAAGTAGAGAGAGATAGAGAGAAATTGACATCTACAATGTTGGAGTAGAGACTTCAAGTTTTACCAAGGGGATATTTTGACCACTGAGATGAGAACCTTCTGAGTTTAGCCAAGCTTTGAAACTTTGATGTTGGCAAATATTATATATATACACACATTTATAAACGTATGAGAGAAAGAGATGGCTGGTTGGATGCTTTTTCCAGAGTAACTGCATATCAACCTTAGATACCTTCACAGAGAGAAAAGGGAACACAACACAGTAGACATGAGGAAGAGATAAAGGGAGAATAGGAAGTAAAAATGATATAGAGATGCGTAGAGAGAGAGAGAGACGACAGTAGAAATGTAGAACTCAGAGAAAGAGAGGGATAAGAAACAAGAGTGAAAGCACAGATGGTATAAAAGAGGAAAGAGAAAGAGATTTATACGTACAAATACAGAGAGAAAGAAGAGTGAAGTTACGGAAGAGAGACTGAGAGAGGGACAGTGGGAAAAAACTGGGAGAGAGAGAGAGAGAGAAGTGTAGTTCGTGGCGTCGTGCCGTGTGCCTAACGTGGGTTGCCATGAAAGCTCTTTTATTGGGGAAGACGTCCTTCGGAATAGTAAGGCTTGGAAACTGGAGAGGATCACGAAGAGGATAACTGTGGGAGAGCGAGAGAGATAGAGAGAAGAGAGCCAGAGAGAGAGAGAGAGAGAGAGCGCGGAAAAAATCCCCCTCCACGGTCATATCAGGTCTCTTAGAGGTTCCACCCTGGTTATGCAAGTGTATCCTCTGTTTAGAGAGAGAGAGAGAGAAAGAAAAAAAGAGAGAGAGAGAGAGAGAGAGAGAGAGAAAGAAAAAGCGAGAAAGAGAGAGAAAGAAAATGAGAGAGAGAGAGAGAGAAAGAACTAAAAATCCAACACTTAATGCCATGCAAATGAGTGATTATATATATATTCTCCAAATTCTCAATATTTAGTACTTGATCTCTATGGTTCAACTATTACTCAATATATATGTATGCAAGTGTGCCCTCTGTTTAGAAAGAGAGAGCGTGAGAGAGAGAGAGAGAGAAAGAGAGAGCGAGAGATAGAGAGAGAGAGAGAGAGTCCCTTGAAGAGATGGAACAGAAATATAATGTTAGAGCAGAGGGGAATATTTGGCAGCACGTTGCCCCAAGTCTGTGAACAGAAATTGTGTTCACTGTGCGCTGCCAGTACAACTGAAGGACAATGATTTCTGTCTAGAAAGAATGAGGAAGAGAGATAGCAAGTAAAAGAAGGAAGAACTACGAGCAACTCCCAGCCCATTCTATGGACAAACCAAAATCAACCCTTCAAGATGGAGAGAGATAGACAGAAGAGAGAAAATAAATCTCTAGATGATTTCACAAAAATTCCCTAGATTTCTCATTAATTAGGACAAATAATCAAAATGTTATCGACATATATCAGATAAAAATGGTATTAACATTATGAGATTTTAAAAACAATGAAGTATCTGTATTTAACCAATAAATCCAACAATTTGAAGTTAAGACATTCGTTTATTGAACCTAGCTCTCAGACCATGTTTCATAGCATACATTAATTACTGTGAATGACATACATGAACAGGATCATTAGGATTTTTAATCCTTAATATTGCTCCATATAGATGGGTTTTTCTTGATCTCCATGTAAAAATGCGTTAGAAGCATATAGTTCATGGCTTTTACACAGCGGTGAAGAGGCACCTGAAAAGAATTGTGCTAATTCAAGAAGAACATGATAGGGAAAGAAGAGAGCAAAGAGAGAGAGAGAGAGAGAGAGTTCAAATTCAATAAACTAATGTAATATAGGGAATTTTTGTATTGATAATCAACCTTCCACCCACCCCACCATCCCCCCTTTCTAGTCCCCCCCCCCACACCTCTGGCATGCCACAATCTCCCTATCCATAGATAATACAGGTTTTCCAAAACATGGTCCGTATGTGAACTGCTGGCAAACGAACACGAATGAACCGAACAAGAATGCGAGCATTGTCCTTTTGTTGACGAATAACGAATTTCTCATCCCTACATTTTATCAAGCTTACAATGAATAATTTTTTAAGAATGTTTTTGGGTATTTGATTTTTTGACATCATATTTTTAAATAATAGTTTTAATTTGGTATTTTATATATGAATTTTCTGGAATTTGCTGGCATTATATATAACAAATTCATCAATTTAATGGATGAAAATTACTAAATTTGAGGATAAAATACATTTCTAAGTCATACTATATTTTTAAAAAACTTTAATGGATGAAAATATATTTTTCTTGATTTATTTATAGATGTTTCACGAATTTTCTCATTTTTATTCACATGTTGCCACATGTCACAATTGTGTGCATTTAGATTCAGGTAATCACTGGCCACAACAAATGATGATTTTCAGCCAATGGTTGGCATGTTGATTATCACATGTCCTTATGTCATTAAAAGACACAATGCCATAATAGTTAATCATTTATAACAATTCTTCGTTTTTTTCACTTTTTAGGACCATGTGAATCATTAGGGAAAAAGAGCAATTTAAACCACTATCAATGTGGTTTCAAGTCTTGTGAAAGGAGGGAAATATGGATTGATAGAAAAAGGAAGGGATTTCAACAGCAACCAATGTCATTTTTGCAATTTAGAAATAACACACGTGCTATTCAGAAACAAGAAGGAATGATAAGGAGAGAATTAGGAAAAAATAAACAGAATTTTTATATAAATATTATCTTACTCTCTGTCAACCTCATTCTTGATTTTCTCTCTGATTGGCTAGCCAGCAGGACAAGGCTCTCCAAATCCTAGTTTTTCAACCTAGTTGAAATGTTTTGAGGTACTCTTCCCTTTCCCATCCTTTTCTCACGTTGCAAAAGCCATATCCTTCAAAATACAACGATAGAAGTTTAGAAAGAGGCATTGGGAGTGCAAGACATAAGCATAAACATTTTAGGAACCTAGATCCAAAGATTCATCATCATCCCCTTTAGGAACCAATCAGTTTCCTCTACTATTCCTTTATTTTATATCACTTTGTCTTTCTAGAATCCAATATTTTCTCACTCTAAACCTTGCCCTATTTTGTTCACCTAAAATTTTATTAAAAATTGAATAATTTACCCATCCAAATTCACATCTCATTTCATCTGTATTCAAATCCTACTCATAACTTACTCTGATTATAGGATATCCCTTTGACCCAGGCTCATTTCAAAACCAAAAAATATTTTTTCTGCGTTAAAAATTAAATAAACTTTATAATTTATCAATTTTTTTTCCAGTTTCTTTAGCCTTCAAGTAATTTTAAAGAATATATCAAAATATTATTGATCATTTGTTGTCATTTTTAGATTGAATTTAATTCTAAAAAAAAATTAAAATGTCAAAAATTCTAATTTCCAAAATTAAATAAATTTAGGATAAAGTATATAAAAATATTTTTTATTTTTTTCTTACCTCTCTAATAAAATTTAAAGTCCATCAAATCCAGATAAAAATCATAAAAATATTTTTTTGATTTGTGACTAAATTCGTTTATTCACAAGCTGGGAAAAATAATTAAATTGAATTACTACTGTAATGTGAATTAAAAAATTATTTATCCAATGTTTTATAAGGTTTTAAATGGAAAATTCATTATAAAAATTGTCTAAATTAAAACAGCATCATAAACCCCTGAATTTTCACTTATAAATGGGGTACTTTTGGCATGACGGTAAGTATAAATTCAGATTACTTTTTTAAATTGACTGAAAGAACTGGTGTAGAAATCCAATTCATAGAAGACAAAATAAAACAGGAGATGTTCTGAATCTTTGGCTAATCGCATTGATCCTGGGGAAATTTAATGTTCTACGGTGAGTCTCCTTGAACTTACATCATCACATTTTCTCGAAATACATTCGTCAAACCATGTCCATCCATCATCATCATCCCTATATCCCCTTTATTCCATAAAATATCATATCCTGTAGCAAACTTCTTTAGTACACACTCTCGTTTGGCTTGATTGTAAATTATTTTACTGATTATAATAATCGTATTATTATGTATTGGTATTATAAAGAATTTTTAAAAAGTTAGTCATTATTTTAATAAAATAAATGTATCATTAAATATGTTTTCAGATACTCTAACTTAAATTATATTTTTATTGAATTTATTCACATAATATGTGTTTTATTCTATTCATAAAATTAACTAATACATAAATATGTTAGACATCAAGGTCGTGGCTTGATGAGGATAACTAAGTTGACACGCCAGAGTTGGTTGCTGACACAACAAGGTGGTGCCTTACAACACTGCAGGCGTGCGCGCGGAAGCTTTCGTGGTGGTGCTTCAGGATTCCAATGTACTGTGTCCAAGATCAGAACGAGTTTGCCGGCAGACGACTGCCATCCCATTCTTGAGAGAGCTGGAGCGCATCCATCTTATCCAATGAACTAGCTAGAAGCTATCGCTTTGGGTCAAAGCACTAAAATAAAAGGACCAGGAAATGCAGAGGCATAGGAACCACGGGACCCAGGAGAGATAAAGACAATGTACAGAATACAGAATCCTCGTAGTAGGCTGGACCAACATCTAGCCGAGAGAGGGCAGCCTTTAGAAGCTGTTGGGAAACCAAGAGAATGCTTCACATTGTCTTCATTGTTGCGTGATATGAATTGAGAAAGAAATTTTTATATTCACATTAATACATGTAAACATGATCAAAGAAAAGAAGCGGTCAATACTCAGTAACTGATGTATTGAAACTTGAGCTTCTTTACAGAAATAAAGTGGGAAAAGGTGAATAAGAGATGGAAGTGGAAGGGTGAATAGATGAAAATTAGTGATTGATTGATTTCGTTAATAATTTTTTGAGTAAGTGAAACTTGATAGTTTGATCCTAAATTATTCAAGATGTTTTGTGATTTTTTATGCCCTTTATCTTTCTTTATTTGATTCTTGAAAGATGTAAATCACTTGCTCTGGATGACATACACAAACCCCTCTAATTCTTTCTTGAGCTTCAGCATCATTATATTTTCCATAAGTCCTGAAAACTACAAAAAAATATTTTGAATGTTTTCTTCATCCGTACATTTCTTGGACAGGCCTAAAAAAAGAGAGAGAGACAGAGAAGAAAGTATGAAATTATGCATAAGGCGTGGATACCCAATATTTCAATTCTCAATCTCATTAAGTTTTCTAAAAGCTACTCAGCTTGAAGGACCATGGACCATTTATCAAATGGCACACTTTCCTTCTCTCTAGATTCAAAATCTTGCTCTTTATTGGTCCTACACCACAAATTGTTTCAGGGATGTGAATACATAATATTTTTATCCAAAATGATGAACCACAATAATAAAAATAAAGAGTTTTTTCATATCCTATGGGCCATTTGACTGATATTCTCAAAATTTTCAAGTGATCTCCAAATTAGCAGTCTCTCCTAATTCTGTTACGCTCTAACATTCAATACAAAATGTGCTCGTGTAGGTTCATATCTGCCTCGTCCATAATCCATTGGTAATTATGAACCTAGGTCTGGAAAACAATAAAATAGTTATGTGACATATATGAAATCAAGCAGTAGCATATGGATCAATTCCATGATTACAAAATACTCAAAATAATCAAGACATAGAACAAAAATGGATCATCCACAAAAATTTATTAAAATATTTTAAGTGAAAACATGCATTTTAAGTGGCCTAATCTGACCATATTTAAATGTTTATTTGCATTAAATTAACTATATATGCATGTTATCAAGCTTAAAATGACTATATTTTATTATTATAATGATATTCCAAAAATTTTGCATTTTTTGTATTTATCAAAAATTTTCTGACAGCAAATTCTGAAATACTATAGCTTCTGGAGTCAAAATATCATTTTTCAAATTTTCAAATTTGCGATTTCATTTTTGGGTTTTCCATACCAATCCGGGAGGGGGGTTAGAGGGAGGGAGCCTTGCGCGCGTGTGTAGAAATAAACTAACTCCCCAAGTTAGTTCATTTCTTCCTGTGCATACTCGGGCGTGTAATATATCTACCTCCTCCCCGAGGAGGTAGATATATTTCCTGCGCGTATGTGTAGATATAAACTACCTCCCCGAGGTAGTTGAGATCTTCCTGCACGCATATGCATGTGTGTGTAAGTATAACATAAATAATCGCGTTCACACGTTTATTGTAATATACTAAGAAATGATGAGAGCTCATTTCTGTATACAGTCATAGAGAAAAGCTCTGCTTTTCTAGTCAGTATACTAGATAAAAGCAATTTTGTAAAGATATGATTTTTTAAGTCAAAATATATTTATTTATATTTTTGGGCCTTTATTTTAGTAAATATGAATTTTAAATTACATTAAGTCCTTTATTTTGTGACGCCATGTGTCGCCATTTGATTCGTGAACAACGATGAATCAGAATTAGGTATAATGATTGGCGACAACCAGTCATTAGGCTTAGTTAATGATTGGAGTCAGCCTATCGTTTGACTAAGCCACTATGGCATACTGATGCCATAATTGCATCTAATACTAAGGAATTTGATTTTTTTTTTGATATTTCTTGGTGCAGGTGACTTTGACCACTCAAAAAAAAGAATGCATTTTTTCACAATAAATACATTTCGTGGACCGGGGCAAAGCTGATAAAAAATCTATTTCTTTTCTCCATCTCTCTCCTTGGAACAATTAAAAAGTACAGTGGCGCTTATGTATACATGTGGCGCACATGTGTTGTACCCTAATTTGCTTAAAAGCAAAAGGGCATAGATGCGCCGCCACATCAGTTGTGAGATAATTAATGTATAATATATTTAAATAAGATACTCTTATTATTCCCTTTTGTCTTTTTCTTGGGTGACAAGTGTCACAACGAGAGCTGTCAATTGCAGATAATGAGGCAGAATTTCAACCAATCATCATATTTAATGGTTAAAACAAGACAAAACCCTGACCAAACGACGTGACGGCATTGACGAGGATGAGGAGAGAGAAATTTGAAGTAAATCCAACTTCCAAGCTCGAAATTCGACGATCCAAAACTTGGATTGAGCTAAAATTTTTAGGACAGCTTTGTCTTTCCATCCTCTATCGATATATATGATGATCTATAAATTGAGCCCCAAAGCTTTGTATAAAATATTTTCAAGGTCACATCCTCCTAGAGAAGTAGATTGAAAGAAAGTGAAGTTTTGTACGTCCATCCAGTATTTCTTGGTGTCTTTAGTGCTTGGAGAGGTTCAATAGAGAAGTGAGAAGGTTGATATGCAGCATAAATATGTCTTGATCCCGACGGAATATAGGGATCTAAGGCTAGCATTTCGCCTTACATTGAATCTTCTCCAAAACATTTAGTTAGTTTAACTATATTCTGCATCCACTAACTTCAACCATCATCTTCATCCATTACCATCATTCATCCACTCTGTCATCATCCATTATCATTCATTCTCACCTATTTCACATCTCCTCATACACCATCATGATCTTGCCACCTACCTCTATCTGTCACATTTAAGCCAACATTACTACTTCTTTGCCTCACTCATCGTCCTATCTCAATATCACTACCTCGTTCACCATATCCCCCACCTATTATGCCATTACCACTATCACCATCACAACCCATCTCGTCTCTCCATCCTCATCTATCTTAAACCCTAGTTAATACAACACTAATTAGACATCTCTCATCTTACCGTTCACCCCCATCTCATCTCACAACCTCATTTCATGCTACTACTCATGTGCATCTTTTTCCACTCGTATTACTCTATATTCCTATACTAGTACTAACACGATACTCATGTCATTACTATCACCATTGTGATCATTATCATCACGCAGTCACTGCCATGTAGGCTAAAAATTACTCTTCTCATCTTGTGATTTCACCCAATTGGTATCTTTCCTTCCCTAACATTCATTCCCTGTGGATATGACCCTTACTCGTCATTAGCTAATTAAGTTATAAACTAGTATAGGTTTATAACTTTTGTTGATTAAACTCTTATCTCAACGACGTAATTTTTAGCCTAATTTTGAGTTTATTAGTTAGCATTATTTTCATGCACATATTGCTATACATATTATTTAAATATATGTTTTAAATGCATTTTATCATTACCATTCAACTTTACTTTTATGGAAGTACAATTTGCTAACCCATGTTAACCAGAATCCTTTTTAGCTAAGATTCATACGAAATTAATTTTTTTCTGCGTAGAATAATACATGAAAATTTGGACAGAGGGTCATCATCAAAGAGGACATAAACTTATTTCTTTGACATTGTCCAACCTCTCTTTGGCAAAGTCACTGGTGGTCTAGTCATACAAATGGGATTTAGTTGTGTCTCTACTGTTGTGTCTTTAGGGAATAAATTGTTCTTTTTTATATCAATAATATCATTTCCAAATAATTTCACAATATGTTTCATAACTATGAATCCATAAATAATTTATTTAAGCTTACTATGAAATTATTTGGATATGATATTATTGATATAAAAAATAACAATTTCTTTACTAAAGACACGACAATGGAGACACAACTACATCCCATTTGTATGACTCACCATTGATCAATAATATCAATTATAAGACTCTTAGCTACGTCTTTCACTTCAAAGGAAAACTCTCAATTTTATAGCTTCGTGAGAGACTCCTGATCACAATTGGACCAATCTTGAAGTTTTTTTTGGCAAATGATCTTGATAGATTGGTGTATAGCTCATCCTGAAGGAGCCAAAATATTCATTAGCCTCATTCTCCTTTTTTATTTTGCTTTGGTTGATTGATTTTCTCCTTCTGAACTTTCAAAAACAACATTCCAATTTTGATATCTAGACAAACCAGAAGAGGAAGGAAACATCAAATATTATTCCTACAAAGGAAAACCCAACAAAATCATTAGAAAATTTCAGTTTAGCAAAAACATTAAAGTAGAAAAAAAAATTCAGAAGGAACCAGATGAAAGCTCAAATGAATTTTTAAAACAGAATAACTAAAAATTAAATTCTAGTGAGTAATCTTTTAAATAAAATGTTTTTGAATACTTTTTGGTCATAATTCCTCCAGAAAAGACACCAATTCATAAGTCAAAAAATAGGTGATTTAAATGATATAAAATATGCCATTAGTTTAGACGTGAAATGATAGTTGACAAATCCCTTTAAACTATAAATAATAATTATAGTATGAGAACGATTTCAGTCCACATGGGAGAAGTTTTACCAGAATTATTAATTAAGGGCTTAAAATAAATGAAAGATATGGTAGACATATTTTTACACAATTTTTATACAAAGTTATAGAGTTTGATTCTTGCACAAAATAAGAAACATAACTTTTAGGTAACTTCTATATATTTAACTAACTTTTTATGCAGCTCTGAAGCAAATTAACGTTGCCTCTGGTGTTTGGTGGAGTGTGTAGTGGCACTTTCTGCTGCACACTCCATAGGCCTCAATCTGACACAATTGCACGCAAAGAACTGTGCGCCGTCTATGGTCAGAAGGGGACCACATCTGGGACAGAAACGTTAGGTAACAGCCTTCTTGTGGGCACTCTACACAAGCACTAGGATACAATAGTGTCAGATCAGCAATGGACATGGAAAATTTTGAGATTGAGAGGGGAAATAAAGATATTGTTTACAATATTTTATAAGATACATCTTGGGATAAACCGATGAATTTAGATAGAGGAAACATGGATATCAGTGAATTGAGGAATTGAAAGAAGATTTAGGGAAAATGTATTTTAAAAAAGAGTTCAAAACTTCTCATGTGATCTAAGCAAGAATTTGAAGGCAATAATGATCTAAGCTAATTTTTATTTGTTTTAATCTTGTTCACCAATGCTTCGATGTTTTGTAAAGAATCAAGAAAGAATCCTAGTTATGAAGAAATTTTAAAAATCACTTCATGATCTAGGGTAACTTTGCCTCCATGATAACAAACATTTTTAGTGCCTTATATTATTATATTTATGCATCTTTATGCATTAAATTACCCATATTTGCATGTTATCAAGCTTAAAATGATTAAATCTATTTTTAGAACAAATTTCTGAATTTTCTATATTTTAAGGATTTTTCTAATAGTATATTCTAAAAGAATATAATTTTTTGAGAAAGAATATGATTTTTCTGGAATTTTGGGATATTAAATTTGGAAAGATATGATTTTTCTGATTCAAAATATATATTTATATGTATTTTTTGGGCTTTTATTTGATTTAATATGAAATTTTAAGTATTTTGGTTTTTTTTATGGCATAGTGTGACGTGGCGTGCGGATGCGCCGCCACGTCAGCGTTGAGAAAGAGATTTTTTCTTTGTTTTTTGTCCTTTTGACATGTACATGTGGCACGGAATATGAAAAGTCGCAGAATACGAAAAGCCACGGAACACGAAAAGCCATGGAATATGAAAAGCCACGGAATACAAAAAGGCATGGAATATGAAAAACCACGGAATACGAAAAGCCACAGAATACCAAGTGCTTTGACTTCTTAAAAGGCACAAACTGATGACATTGATGAGGAGAGAGAAGAAATTAAAGGCTAGGATTGCTTCAACTTCCAACGGCCATAACTTTTCATCTTCCCCTCTTTCTATCCATACCCTCTAATCTATAAATAGAGGCCCGGATCATTGTAAAAACCATCTTGAACTTGCTTCCCACTTTTGTGGGCTGATTGAAAGAGAGTGAGTTTTGAGATCCATCAAGAGTGTTCTTGGTGTCTTGGGCGTGTGGGAAGAGACAAAAGAGAAGAGGGGGAGCTTACCGGCACTCGCAAATCGCCGTGATCCTGGCGGAACGTAAGGATCTAAGGTAAGTGTCTTCGCCTTACGTTGTTTCTCTCCCAACATCATCGTTATCATAGTTATGGTTTTTTTTTTATCAATGTTGCATTTATCACTTCACTTACTTACGTCCCCACTCTCTCATCTCTCCATCCTTGCCATCGTACCATTCCATATCCAACCACTATCCTCGTTCATACCATAGTTCATTATCGTGTCCGTCACAATCACTTACTCTTTTATTTAAGTTAAATTAACATATAAATTAAGTACTTCTTAATCGATATCACTCGTTCATATCCTTGAATTGTGTTTTTGTCGATCGCTCATTGATCATCACTAGTTTAAGAAAGTAATTCCTTAATCATCGTTCCCTGTGGAGACGATCCGTACTCATTACTAACTAAGTATTTTCAAGTACGGTCAAATATATTTTATTGAATAATCTCAATCACCAATGACGAATTTTAACCCTAAAATTGAGATCATCACTCCACTAGTAGGTTGTGTCCCTCCTATCTTACTGATTTTGGAGGACCTTCAAGAATAGTTTTCCCATCAAAAATTTTCCCCAAAATGGTTTGGAGGTTCTAGATAATGGAGGATAGCATTACAAAACTACCCACCAAATTTTACAGTGGAATATCCAGATAGGTATCACACTTTTAAATTGGCCCAATCTCATCCAATAAATCTTATATTTATCTCTTGTCCACATAGCCACTGACCATTTCATAACACAGTTTCAGATTTAATCCAAACATCATCCCCTGATTGGCTCAGAAATTTATCTCCCATGATAGTCATGTCTCAATCAATCATGCCTTGACGTGTTTCCCTGAGCTACAAACTAAGCTTTAAATTCCTGTTATTTAATATGTTTCAACAAATCACAGCATAACGTGTGTGTGCATGCAAAGATCATTGGTATGCATTTACTGCATTTTATACCCTTATATTTTTCATTGGGTTACATTTTATTCATTAGGCTATACCATATGGAACCCATCTCATTGATTGTGATTTTAACCATTGATTTTTTTTCCTTGCCAAGTTCATCTTTGCACATAAATCAACATGATTAATCTGATGAGTCATTGTTATGGCTTAACAAATTACGATGTCATAATGATGTGTTTTCCAATTATTGGCATGGAGAATCATTATAAGCAAGAACCCGAACAGACAGCAAAGATATATTAACTTAAAATAAATCCAAAAATAATAATAAATTCCTTTAATAATTCCATAATAATACATTCTGGCTTGTAAAGTTGATTTCTCTGTGATTTAGTTTGAAAAGTCTGTAAAGCACCAGGTAATCCAAGAAATTTTTTTGAATCATACGACATGATATTTTTCATTTTAAACCATGATAGCATGTTAATATATGGTCATTTAGATGCAGATATTCATGTCATGTGCCTGATATTTATGACAAAATTTTCATGTTGTCTGATAAATTTTATAAGAAATGATGTTTTGGATTTAAATATTTACAGTGATGTAATTTTTCAAAGTTCAATAGTAGATCACAAGCCAACTACAAGAATGTGCAGTTTTTGCGAGGGACTGTAGTCACTTAAAAAAGTAAGAAACCAAAAAAATATCTAAATCAAGTGTGGAGGCTATTTTAAGAGCTTTGGCGGTTGGGGTAGGTGAAGCTGAATTGATAAAATGTATGTTTAGTGAATTGAATATAACTTTGTAGGGTCCAATTTATACTTGGTGACAAGAAATCAGTGATAATCATGATTTACGATGCAGTTCAACATGAAAGGCACACAAAGTTGATATTACTAACACTTCATCAGAGAAAGATTAGTAATTCAAATCATCTGCCCTCCGCATATCTGATCAGTTCAGAAGTGTGTAGATATTTCTTCCAAGGGCTTTGTAATTCTTTGTTTTTTTAGACTTCTTGACAAGCTCAGGATGGACTATAGTTCTGGATCGTCTAGGACGCAGATGATGGACAGGACGGGACAAAGGTTGCCTCGTCCGACTTCTGGATTTTTCAACTTCATTTGAACAGTCCCATCTAGGGATTCACCCATTGGAGGAAAAAATCCGCCGTGTTTCAACTTTGCCAATTTCTTCCCGTTCAGAGAAAACCATCCCGTCCCTCGTTCAGGATAAAAAAATCACATTTTAAAATTTTAGTACACTTTTTCAAATAATGAAGCTGGTTGCACTGCCCTCAACACAAGCAGCTCTCTGGCTATCTGCCCATCCCCCTCCTCCCCCTGTCTTGTGCACCATCACTGGCTCTCTTATTGTGCCACCTCTTAAAATCACATTTTAAAGATCGTCATCGGTGTTCGCTTCCCCGACGTCCACCGCTCCGTCCTCATCGTCAGAGTTCACTTCCCTGAAGGACGGCTCGAAGACGGTCAAGGTAAGTATGATGGATGAAATGGGATTTGGAAAAGCAGAATGATACTGTCAGTATCATTCTGTTAAGTTCTTTGTTTTTGAAAGGGTTCTTTCTGTCCTCCCACATTTATCTCATTTTTCTTCTAAAAAGTATATGGCCTCATCGCACCCACTTCATTGATGCAAATTTGATATTTTGTGCTCACACTAGAATTATGCATAACTCCACTTTTCCTTCTCTAACCTCAAGTTTATTTAGATTTTAAAGAATTCTGAGAGTCATCACTAAGCACATCAGTTACGCCACCACTAAGCAGGTCGAAATATCACTTGAGCGTAGGCACCTGATCTCATGCATTTTCATCGTTGACCCAAAAAAGGTACACTGTGTTCATGCCATATATCTCAATTTGGTGTATGTGTTAGGTGATTAATGTGTAAGAGTTAGTCAGACTTTTTTTGGATCGGTCGATCTATAGATAGGTCAATCGACCAAAAAAATTTGATCGATTATCAACCGTGATCACTAAATGGGATTGAAAATACAAAAAAGATGAAATGTGTTCTTTCCACCCATTTACCTTGCCATATGGCACTACTGAAATGGATCCATCAGTCCATTCTACTCAACAGAATGGGATCCGATCAGTCCATTGAGTACATCCGATTGAGTTAATATTCTCCTGTGTGGATAATTGAAATACAAACGTCATTAATTTATTTTTGTGATCATTAATTTTATGAACTTAGAGTTTGGAATAAAATTATTTTAATCTCCAGCATTTTTTGTATTTCCATGCACTTCTGGTATTTCATCTGATTATGCTTCACACACTGTACGAATGAATGAATGTTTTGAATTAATTTGGTAGAATAATGGAGTCCACATCTGCTACCACTCTGAAATAGACTGCTAGGGCTACATCGTCCGTGTCTGTTGAATAGTGTGGAATAAAGGTTGATGACAACGTCTCATCTCGAAGTAGAAGATGCAATCTGTCTAAAATTTAGATCGATTTGTTGAAGTTGGCCGAGAAGAGTACTAGTGTATGCTTTGTCAAGCGCAAAACCCACCCATAGGGTCATCATCAGGAGGAATAAAGATAAGAGCACAAATCTCTTTTGGAGACATCTAGAGAATGCCCATTGTAAATTGCATGACGACATCAGGGAAGGCCCGACGAAGTAGAGAACTCTTATCCAATATGACTTACACTCAAACAAGTTGTACTTATGCGGCCTCACCATGGAGCAGACTAAGGAGGAGTTTGTTAGCTTCATCAGTGACAACGATCTTCCTTGGTGACTTGTGAAGAAGAAGTCGATCCGAATACTATGGTTCTACAGGACACAAGTGATTGGATAGGTCCCTGGTCCGAATGTGGTCAAAGAGATAGTGGAAAAGATGTGTAGAGAAGTGCAACGAAAATTGGTGGAAATGTTTGTTGGCGTTCATAGTGTCTATCTTACCGTAGATGCTTCAACATTCCGAAATAACATCGCCCTTTTAGGTATCACTGCTCACTAGATTGGCAGCGACTAGAAGCTCTATGAGCTACTTATTGGTCTCCTACAGATCAAGGGATCCCAAAGCAACACCAACTTGGTGAGCATCGCCATGGAAGTTGTATATGAATATGGCATTGAGTCAAAGCTCTATGCCATCTCTACGGACAATGCTTCTAACAAGAACATAATGATGGCCCCCATTGTGGATTCACTGAAGACCGCAAACCCTCAATTCACTATGGAACGACATGTACCATGTGCTGCCCATGTCCTCAACCTTGTAGTCCAGGCCGGACTCAAGATTTTTCGTAATCCAGAGGCACCAGGGAGTAGTACACTACGCATACACAATTTTCGCCCAAACACAATGATAGACATGGATGAACCATTCAATTCATAGGTCGACAAAAGTAAAACGGCAAAACTTGCACCTTTGGGATTAGTTGTTTCACACATGAGGGCATCATTAATACCATTCAGGGTTACATACAACGAATGGAGAAATGTGCCGATCTCTGCAATATGTTTGAGCTCCCAAATTTGAACAAAATAAAGGTTGACTGCCCAACACGTTGGAACTCCACTTTTATTATGTTAGAGCATACTATTTCCAAGAGAGAGGTACTCGACAAAATGGCTATAAGGTTCCACACGACTTCAAATAAGGACTACGACATTTGTAAGGAGGATTGGGTGATGATTAATTAATATGTGGGCATCCTTGGCCCACTTTGTCAGGGTTCTGACTTTGTATATTCAACAAAGAAATTGTCAATCACAGAGGTAACATCAATGGTTGCTAAGCTTACGACTCACCTTGAGCAGGCAATATACAATGCATGGGCATCATTGGATTTTGAGCATTGCATTCTGCATGTAGTGCTATGCATACTAAGCTGATGCACTATGCAATGGTACTTTGGGGCCATCAAATATTTGCTAATGCAGCGACATTGGATCCCCCTTCCAATATAGAGGCTGTGGATCCATCATGTCGCCAAGATGTGCTTTCCTATCTTGGCAGACTTTATTGGATGGGACATCAGATTTGAAAGCTACTGAATGTGACTCGTAGCAGGGATAACTATCAGAAGGTCAATATCCACCATAGTCTGTTACCTCTATATGGCAATATATGCGTCCAATAAACCTTCAGCCACCACACTCCATGGCCACACAAGAGCTGGATAAGTATCTCAGCATCCCATGCAGCGAGGAGGAGAATACCATGTTGAACTGGTGGAAGGAGGTCGGCATGCGATCCTTTCTAAACTTGACCAAAATTGCGCTCTAGTTTCTTGCTGTAAGTTCGACCAGCGCATCTGTGGAGCTACTTTTCTCACTTGGTTTTGTCACTTGGCGTCACCACATATCGAAGATCACATCTAGATGCAGAAAGTGTTGAGATACTGATGATGTATTGAGCATGGTTCTGTCATGTAGACCAACACTCCTCAGACTTCGATGATGACTATGACGATGATGACAGTTTATGTGCTGGTATGTTATGTTCAAACGCTTTCTCTCTTGTGCGCAATCATGCTTCTTTCTCTTAATTCTCTCTATAACTGAATAAAGGGGGAACAACAGGAAGGCAGTCTATGGGATTCCATTCCTGCTTTGTTCTAATGTTTGGTGTAAGTCGTGATAGTTTACTATGTTTATCAGTAGGTTTATGATTTTTTAAAATAGCATGACGGTGGCAATAGAATAAAGAAATTTAAATTTAACTTTTATTTTCGGTATGCTTTATCTTTATCTTAATATTTGCCGTAAGTTGTAAAATCTTTTACTATTATTTTTTCAATTAGCCCTTTCTCTATTTGCTTCATTGTCATGCAGCAAAACATGTTGCTAATGAGTTTTTTTCCCAAAGAAACAAATTTAGAATGCCACATTGCTTTCTCGTATCCATAATTTCAAGGGGAGTCTGCTGATTGCTGTTATTGAGATTTCAGTTATGAAATTTCTGGTTTCACTTCAATTTTTACCCTAATGTTGGATCCCCTCTAAAATTTATCACCATTAAGTAAGGCGAGAAGATATATATTTTTGACATGAAGACAGCAAACACGGATTCCAAGGCCAGGTTCACATCGACCCTTAAAAATGGGTTCCCCCTTAATTGAACTATTTTTGATATTTTTCATAAAATCCTACTAGAATCCTCTTTTGTTATTATTGTGTAATTTTATTACTGTTTTATTTTGCCTAATCGGTTTATACACCTATTTTCTTTCAATGAAAAAAATTCACATAAAAATACACCCATCTCTATTTGCTTCATTGTCATGCAGCAAAACATATTTTGTTCTTCAAGTGATGTTATGGACTGCCTAAAACTGTGAGAGATAACAAGGCCATCTCAACACCGCTGTTCTACGCCACGGTGACGATGATTTTGTGCGAGCTGGATGAATGAACTCTATTCTACATTTTTTCTTAGATTCTGAATGAAAGCTGCCTATGTCTCGTCCTTCTTTGAAGTGGTGGATGAATGATTGATTTAGCCCCCACAAAAACTATCATTTTTAACTCTGCGTATGTGCACTTTCATTATAAGTCCTATGGATATTTGAAAGGGTCTGTGAAAGAAATTTTTACAATTTCCCATTACTAAATATTTAACCATTTCAATTTAGATAGAGAGAAAAAAAGATGTACAGAGAGAGAACAGTATAGAGATAGTCACAGGAAATAAGAGAGAGCAAAAAAGAGACGGAGAGTGAGATAGAGAGGAACTCAGATTTCCTTGGGATGAAGCGATTTAAAAATTGGCAGGTTCAACTCAGATTTTCTGGAATGTTATTGATTTTTTCGTGAAGTTAATCGTCGAAGAAATGAATTTTAAAATTCTGATTTTACATTAATTATCTGTTAAATTATGAATTTTATGGAATTTATTTAAGCTTGGAATAACCTTATTTAAATGATGATGGCTTGTTTAAAAATTAATTTTTTATTAATGTGGGAGTTAAATAATGAATTTTCTACATTTCTCTGCAAATTTATTGAATTTTTGGGGAATTTAATTGAATAATAAATGAATTTTAAATTTCTAATTTTACCCTAATTATCTTTTAAAATATTCATTTCATGCAATTTATTGAAGCTTGGAATTACTATAATGGCATGTCTAAAAATAAATTGTACTCTTAATTAATGTGGGGTTAAATATTAATTTTCTTCATTTTTCTGAAAATCTTTTGAATTTTTTGGGAATTTAATCAAGGAGTAAATGAACTTTAAAATTATGATTTTGCCCTATTTATCAGTTCAAATATTCATTTTATGCAATTTATTTAAGTTTGGAATTACTATAATAAAATGATGATGGCATGTTTAAAAATAAATTTTATTGATAATTAATGTGGGGATTAAATAATGAATTTTGAACATCTTTCTAGAAATTTATTGGAGTTTCTGGGAATCTAATTGATGAATAATTGAATAGTTAAATCGCAAAAGGATACAATTATAAGAAAAATAAGACTTTAAAGTAATTTTGAAAGTCAGAGGACTCTTTTTCAAGTTTCGTTGCAAGTATGCCCTTAAAACAGCTCTCGGTTGCGTGTTGTAGGCGTAAATATCCAATAAAAATAGTTCCATGGTCTGATTGAATTAATATGGATTTTTCTACATTTTTTAGGGAAATATGGAGGAGAGAGAAAGAGGAGGGACATATGCACAATTACTTTTGGGCGGCATCAGTTTGTGCGCACGAAAAAAACTCTGGCTTTGGTGCAAAATGTCACGGAATTGATATCGCGATGCCATGTGGCAAGTAGGGATTGTCCAACCAATATCCGTCCAATATCCAGTACCGGACAACCATATCAAATATCTAAAATAAAAAAACCAGGACGGTGTCTGATATCGGATTTCAGACAATATCCGTCCTTTAGGTCTAGACGGATATCGAAGACGGATATTGGATGGGTAAGGACGAGATGGGTATCAGATTTTGATATACGAATATTGGAACCGGTCTCCGGATATCGATATCTGGTATCGACAGTTAAAATTAATATTTATCATCACATTGAAGGATTTATGTACATCAACGTAGTATGCTTTTGATATATTTTTAACCTCGGTTAATATATACAGCACAAGATTTCTATTTTCTTCTGTATGGGATAACAGGGTTTGGAGTTTGATGTTAAACTCCGAATCCTGTTATCCCATATGGAAGAATAAAAAGTTTAAGCTGTATATATTAAACGAGCCACTCAATAAATAAAAATTCTCCCTGAATTACCCTCTTGCCCAAGTTGATCCTTTCCAACCGCCGCACAATGATGGTTAAATTATATTTCTGAACAATCTTTCTAAGTTGGATATCGAAATTCGATATCTGATATCATCATCCTCCCCGAGTGACGGAGGCAGATGACGACATAGAGACTGATACCGATATCGAATATCAGCACTGTATCAACCAATATCTGTTATTGATATCCAATATCTGGATATCGGAAAAAATGGATACCAAAAATTTGATTTTCGGTAACCATTACAGCATCCGTCCTGATACCGTAATCCGATGTCGGTATGGGGACGGGCGATCCCTAGTCCGACTGAACTCCATGCGCCGTACGAGGTCCAAACCTCTATCTCTCTCTTCTTCTTTGAACGTTCCTCTCTCTCTCTTCCTCTCTGAACATTCCTCTCTCTCTTCCTCCTTGAACATTCCTCGCTCTCTCTTCCTCTCTAAATGATCCTATCTCTCTTCCTCCTTGAACGTTCCTTTATCTCTCTTCCTCTTTGAACGATCCTCTCTCTCTCTCTCTCTTCCTCTCTGAACGATCCTCTCTCTCTGTCTATCCATTCTTCTCTGATCATTCCTCTCTCTTTCTCTATTCCTCTCTGAATGTTCCTCTTTGTTTATTCCATTTTTTGACCTTAGCTCCATGGAACAATATGCTACTGCTGAAACATGGAAGAAATTAAAGCTTAGACCAAAACACTATGTAAGGATGATATGAACTGCCTAAACAAGAATTCTTGAATGGTGAAAAACCACAGCCTATTACTCACTATATCAAAAAATTTCCATTAATAAAACCATGTAAATCCATCGGAAAAATACTCATATCCGATGAAATGTGCTATCTGCTCCAATAATGAATCATTGGTTTAACTGAATCATTAAAGAAAATAGATAGACCTTTCTCTTCGTCTCAGGTCGATGCATCTTCTCAATTGGAGGATATCCCATATTGATAATACCCATTCCACTTGACTGAGCCTAATTCTAATTGTTATGTTTCCAAGAAAAGATACCTGTAGAGGCCAGTTTGGCCTATTCAGATATTCACGACCAAGAGAAGAGTCATTGGATTCTCTTTCGGATAGGCCTGAAAGGAGAAGGAAGGCTGGAATGCCAACAGAGGTCTGTCTATTCTCTAATTCACCTGACCGGATAGTACCCATTCTGGGAACGTTCAGTGCCAAAGTCACTGAATGGGCAAGTCACAAATCCCTAAAAAGGACTATGTAATATACTTTATCTGGTGGGTTACGGGTGGGGATTTTACCTTAGGTTTCTATGAATCTACCCTTGTGTGATTACTGTTGAACCATATACTGGGGGAATGCATGGCAGACAATGTCAAAATAGACTCCTCATTCATCAAATAGAGAAGATCACCAAGATTTTGTGATGCGCTGTCGAACCTTTTCCAATTTCAACAGCTCGGATCATGGGGATCTGCCGCAATAGTTTTTATCAACACAGATACTCGGTATATCAATATCAATTAGATCCAAGATCTGTTATTGAATTGCTCATTCAATAAGCATTCTCAATTTTATGCCTTGAAGAGGAATCAAACCTCCACGCTGTCTAGAACAAGATTTTGAGTCTGGCTTGTCCACCATTTCACCATCAAGGCATCTTGAAAGTAAATCCTATTCCATGACTATGATATCTATCTAGTGTGATATATGGAATATATGACAAAGGTGGAGTCTTGCAGTATTTCTATCAATCGGTCATGTTCATATAAAATAGGTCTGAGTCAGACATCAAATTGGTTCGACTTGAATTATCCGGAGCATACCATAGAGCATACCTTGTATATATATATCTATATATATATATATATATATCAATATAAAAAAATATAAAAAATATGAAACTGAAAATAATATTAATAATAAAATAATATTAAATTCTAAATGAATTATATAAAAATCTAAAAGATGTACAATCAAACTTATTTCTCGATTCAATAGAAGCCAAAAGAAGTTAGTACGGCACCCAAATAACGATAGATATGTCACAGGTTGGATTATGCCCATTACTAGTCCTAAATAGAATGTCACGACATAGGGATCCATATGTAAACATAGTATCTATTTACATACAATCGAATGACCCCCCCCCCTCTCTCTCATAATGAGAATGTACATAAACCTATTAAGGTCTGGTCCAGTATGGAATGAACTTTTAATCTGATGATCGAGTTGATTCAATGATTATTACGCCAGCACATTCCCATTGTGGGCAGAAAAGATCTACTAATTCTTTTATTCCAGTTAGTAAGAGGGATCTTGAACTAAGAAATAGACCCTAAAAGCTAAAAGAGGGTGTCCTGAACAATTGCGAGAATTGGGTTTATTGATATTCCTAGTACAGTAGATGCTATCACACATACAGTCATACTCAATTCGATGGAATTGTTTGATCTTAATTTCGCACTTGAGGGGTTATTTCTTGGTTTCGTCCACTCACTAATAACTTAAATATTTTGAGATAGTAGTAGATAGAAAGAACGCTCATAAAGAGTCCTATTGAAACCAAGAAATAAAGGCCTTCCTGCTATCCACACTAGAATAGACGGAATTTTCCAAAAAAAACCTGCTAGTGGAGGAAGACCTCCTAGGGAAAAGAGACATAGAGCTAAAGAGAGAGCCAAAAAAGGATCTTTCGTGTATAATCCTGCATAATCTCGAATGTAATCAGTTCCGGTACGTAGACCAAACAATACAATGCAACCAAAGGTTCCTAGATTCATGGTGATATAGAAAAACATATAAGTTATCATGCTTGCATATCCATCATTTGAGTCTCCAAAAATCATTACAATAGTTAAATATCTGATTTGATCAATGGACGAATAGGCAAGCATAAGTTTCATGTGTGTTTGAGTAGTAGCAATGAGATTCCCCACTATCATGCTAAGAATAGCTAAAACTAAAGCAGCTACTTTCGAAGTAATAGAAAGAAAAGCAACGACTGGAGTGGGAGATTCATAGTCAAAAAGAGAATTCTTCACTTCTTTCTCTCATTCAAAACCGTGCATGAGAATTCTTCACTTCTTTCTGTCGATTCAAGTATTGTATATTTCAGTAGTCTGATCCTTTGTAGTAACTACCTGTAATAACAAACTTGCAAAATGGATCTGTTTATCATAAAGAGATTCGTTGTTCCTGACCCTGCTTCACCTAAATTGTTATTTGAACAAAGAGATCATAATAATTCAAGTATTGTATATGTCAGTAGTCTGATCCTTTGTAGTAACTGCCCGTAATAACAAACTTGCAAAATGGATCTGTTTATCATAAAGAGATTCGTTGTTCCTGACCCTGATTCACCTAAATTGTTATTTGAAAAAAGAGATCACAATAATCTTTTGGTAAAAGTTATGCCTTGGTTAAAGTGGGGATATGATAGGGTCCTGACAGGGACCTATCAACGGAAGAAAGGGGAAGAAGCTCAAGCGACGCCACACGTGCCACGGGCTTCGCACGAGTGACGTACTACTAAAGGCTATAGGGTTTTTAAATAAGGTGGCAGCTTGTCGTGGGGAGGAAGAAGCATATTCAAGAAGTGGTAGCTGCAATGGGAGCAGGAGATCCTCTGGCTCTAGAAGCAGAGAAGCGTCAAGACTGATCTGGCCGGGCTTCCTCTGCGTTCGTTCAGTCCTAACTAGTCCTCTCTCGTTTCTCACTTTGTTCTTCCCTAAAGGCGACTCAGTATCTCACTTGTCTGAGTGGAACTCGATTTATACATTACCATAGAGCGTGTTATTCAAGACTTCATTTAACATTGTGGCATTTTGGTATTTTGGTATCAGAGCCATTGTCGCATCCTCGGTTCAACATGTCATATCTCGAAGCGAGGATGGACGACCTGGCAAATCGCATTTCGGCTGATCAAAAGAGAGTGACCAATGTTCTAGAACATCTGATGCAAGAAGTAGCAGCGATCTCTACCAGCATGAAGAACAAGGCAGTTGTATCTGCAAATCAAGGAGCTAATGAAGTTGATGAGGAAGCTCCAAGACCATTAATACCACAACCCGCTCATGATAGAAGGTTCGAAGGGGAACAACGGTTCAAACGAGGTGATCTGCCAATTTTTGGTGGATACAAACTAGAATCGTGGTTGAAAAGTGTCGAACGTTTTTTTCGTCTACACCTATTACCGGACAAAGACAAGCTCAACCTCATCGCTCTCAACTTGGATGATCTAGCTCTGACTTGGTTCCTCTATGCTCAGGTGGTGTTTGGCATGTGTCTCTTGGTTAGATTTCAAAACTCAGTTCATCGAGCGTTATGGTATGTCTACTCATTCTCTACATCAAAGCTTATTTGAAATTAAGCAATCCGCTGCTGTCAGTGAGTATAGAACCACATTCGAGACTACAGTCTCCCAACTACCATTGGTTGCTCCTGAGATAAAAGAAAGTGTGTATCTAAGGGGGCTCCTTCCAGAGATAAGGCACGAAGTGATGAAAGGTAGACCTTACAGCCTCAAAGAGATGATGGATTTTTCTATTAGGGGCGAAACGAATCTGGGGGTACTGTCTCGAGCATGGAGGACTACACCTCCTAATGCTGATTTACAGCTTCAACCTTTACAACTATCTAAACCATTGGCAATCCAAGATACTCGTCAGCCATATGTCACTGCTCCAAGGCTGAAGGCAAACTAGAAAGGGGAGACAGCTCTTCTCATGCTACACACGCTCCTACATTTCAGCAACAATATGATACGAGTGGCCGTCGAAGGAATCTACAAATCACTGACACTGAATTTCAACAAAGAAAGGACAAAGGCCTCTGTTGCTATTGCAATGACCGGTTTACTCCAGGACATCGATGTAAGAAAAATTTGAATCTGATTCTAGTCCAGGACGGAGACGTGCAATATGAAGACTCAGATATGATAGAGGATCCCATGCAGACCGATGACGAGCCCATCACTAAAGGAGTATTATTTCTAGCACGTGTTAATATGAGGCCCCTCAATAGGCCTCCGTCTTCTGGCTCATTAAAAATGCAGGGCAACATTTGAGGCCTTGATGTAGTAATTTTCATAGATGGGGGAGCTACCCACAATTTTATTAATCCAACCATCTTGTTAGTATTAGACATTCCCATCTTTGAAGGACCACGTTTTGAGGTGATATTGGGTAATGGTTATATGAAGACGTCCAGGGGTATTTGCTTCAACATTCTGATGTATATTCAACGGCTGACGGTTGAACAAGACTTATTGTCGCTACCCATTGGCAAAGTACATGTAATCTTAGGGGTACACTGGCTGAAATCGCTCGACTGTATTTCCAATTACAAATTGCTGACCCTAAAATTACTGTGGAATGATTGAGTATACACTCTCCAAACCGATGAAGAGTTCAGGCCCATCGATTTTCCTTCGCCTCAAGATGCGCAAGCTATCGTGAGGAGTAAACGTCAGTTCAGGCGGCTTCATGCAAAATGTGCTCCAGTCTACTCTTTGGTATTGTCTCTTGAACTATCCTCTTATGTCATTAACTTTAAAAATTCTTATCCAACAGTATTCGAGGAGTCTCTCCATTTTCCACCCAAAAGTTCTTGTGATCATCGAATACAACTAATACCTGGATCTGCTCCGGTCAATATCCGCCCATATCGTTATTCTCACTTGCATAAAAATGAGCTTGAACTACAGGTAAAGGAACTACTGGATTCTCAAGTTATTCGGCATTCCTCTAGCCCTTTATCCAGTCCAGCCTTATTGATAAAGAAAAAGGGGGGCGGTTGGCGCATTTTCATAGACTATCGTGCCCTGAATCGGATCGTGGTCCCTAATCGATTTCCTATCCCAGTTGTGGACGAACTGCTGGAAGAGTTGCATGGAGCTAGTATTTTTACAAAATTGGACCTTAAATCCGGGTACTATCAAATTCGTATGTATGAAGAAGATATTCACAAGACAGCTTTTAGAATGCATTTGGGACATTATGAGTTTATTGTCATGCCATTCAGTCTTCCAACAGCTCCAGCTACCTTTCAGGCCTTGGTGAACTCTATTTTCAGTCAATTTATTCGCAAATTCCATTTGGTTTTCTTTGATGATATATTGGTATTCAGCATCAATCCCGAAGTTCATGAGCGTCACCTTAAATTAGTTATGGATCTACTGCACAAGCATCCGTTGAGGGTTAATATTAACAAGTGTCATTTCCTCCAAAGGCGAATAGAATTTCTGGGCCACTGGGTTTCCTCGCAGGGGGTCTCCTCTGATGCAAAAAAGATTACTGTCATTCAGAATTGGCCTTCTCCAAAAACCTTAAAGCAACTTCGAGGGTTCCTTGGCCTTACCAACTATTACAGACGTTTCATGCAGCACTATGCTTCTAAAGCTCAACCGCTGACTCAGCTCCTAAAGAAAAATTCATTTTTATGGTCACCTGAAGCAGAATCAGCTTTTCAAACACTTAAACTTGCCATGGTTTCTACACCTGTACTTAGTCTACCAGATTTCTCAAAGCCTTTTATTGTCGAGACAGATAAATCCGCATATGGAGTGGGAGCGGTACTCATTCAAGATTCACATCCTATTGCCTATTTTAGCAAAGCTCTCCCACCCTCAACTCAATCAAAATCTGCCTATGAATGTGAACTTATGGCGGTCGTTTGGCAGTACATAAGTGGAAACATTATCTGCTTTTCAAAGAGTTCTATGTACATACAGATAAAGTCACTCTGAAGTTTCTCAACGATCAAAAAGAAATACCCTAACAGTTGGTTTTTGATTTCGAAATCAAATACAAGGCAGGGAAAAACAATGTGGTTGCCGATTTTCTTTCTAGAACTCCAAATCACTTATCTCTGCGTCAAATTTCTGTTACGCATTGGCTGGATAAATCTCAACTTGAACAAGACCTAGCACACGATGACAAGTATTCGGCTATCCGCACCTCAGTTGCCTCCAACAATCGCAAGTATCCTTCTTACTCTCTTCATCAAAATCTATTATTTTACAACGACAAACTGGTTTTGCCCAGAGCTTCTCACTTAGTTCAGGAGGTCTTAAGAGAACTCCATGATGCAAAAGTTGGGGGCCATGGGGGTTTCCTCAAAACGTACAAACGAATTTCACAGCACTTCCATTGGCAGGGCATGAAGCAAGACATAAAGAAATATGTATCGGCTTGTCATATCTGTCAGACTCATAAATCATCAACATTATCTCCTGCGGGCCTACTCCAACCACTCCCCATTCCAGAAAAAATTTGGGAAGATATTTTGATAGATTTCATTGAAAGTTTTCCAAAATCTAATGGTTATACTGGAGTGTTGGTAGTTATTGATCACCTCAGTAAATATGCACATTTTATACCAGTGAGGCATCCATTTTCAGCTCAAGATATTGCCCTCTTTTTTACAAAAGAAATTGTACGTCTGCATGGCATTCTACGCTCCATCACTTCTGATCGAGGCAGTGTGTTTATCAGTTCATTTTAGAAAGCTTTACACCAGTTACAAGGTACTCAGCTGCGTTTTAGTTCATCCTACCACCCAGAAACCGATGGGTAGACAGAAGTTACGAACCGCAGTTTGGAATGTTATTTACGTTGTTTCTCATCTGAGTGTCCTACGAAGTGGGTGCAATGGCTTCCTTGGGCAGAATATAACTATAATAGCTCTTTCCACACCTCTATCAAAATGTCTCCTTTCACGGCATTGTATGGTAGAGAGCCTCCCCACCTACTCCGTTATGGTTCTCCACCTACACCCATTGATTCTTTGGACAGCTTATTATCTAAAAGAGATGGTATTTTATTACAGTTGAAGAGCCATTTATCAAAAGCCCAATCTCTTATGAAATTTCAAGCAGATAAACATCACCGTGATGTTGAATATCAATTAGGGGATTCAGTGTATTTGAAGATTCACCCTTATCAGATGAAATCATTAGCCAAATGACCTAACGAAAAGTTAACTCCGAAATTCTTCGGTCCTTAAAAGATCACTAAGAGAATTGGCTCGGTAGCTTACGAACTGGATTTGCCTGCTACGGCTAAATTCACCTTGTTTTCGATGTCTCCAAGTTACACAAATTCTGTGGGAGCTAATTCTGATACCTTATCTATCCCAACTAACCTTTCTGATGAATGGGAATGGCAGGTATATCCGGAAGCTATCCTTTTGTACCGTTTTTCCAGAGACGGCCCCCAGTTCCTCGTCAAATGGAAGAACCTGCCCAACTTTGAAGCTACCTGGGAGGATAAAGACGTCTCCATTAAGTGCTTCCCAAGCTTTCCAATTGGGGACCAATTGGTTTTCGGGGGAGGAAGCAATGATAGGGTCCCGACAAGGACCTATCAACGAAAGAGAAGGTGAAGAAGCTCAAGCGATGCCACATGTGCCACGGGCTTTGCACGTGCAACGTACAACTAATGGCTATAGGGTTTTTTAATAAGGTGGCGGCTGATCGTGGGGAAGAAGAAGAATATTGAAGAAGTGGTATCTGCGGTGGGAGCAGGAGATCCTCCGGCTCTAGAAGGGGAGAAGCGTCGAGACCGATCCGGCCGGGCTTCCTCTGCATTCTTTCAGTCCTAACTAGTCCTCTCTTGTTTTTCACTTTGTTCTTCCCTAAAGGTGACTCTGTATCTCACTTGTCCGTGTGGAACTCGAGTTATACATTACCGCAGAGCGTGTTATTCAAGACTTCGTTTATAGATATTATTCTGGTTGTTTGGAGTTCTATTAGGATAGCATTTTTTCTGCATGTCTATAGAGTTTTGAAAAATCCAAACATCTCAGAGATAGATATAGAGGTTTAGGAATTTGTCAGACGAACGTATACGTCAAGAGTCCATTGATGAAAAGGGGCTAGGGAAAGCTTGAACCCAATTCCTTAAGTGATGAATATGAGCGATCCTCTCTCTCTATCTCTTTCTTCCTCTCTGAACGATCCTCTCTCTCTATCTCTCTCTTCCTCTCTGAATGTCCCTCTCTCTCTCTTCCTCTCTGAATGTCCCTCTCTCTCTCTTCCTCTCTGAACGATCCTCTCTCTCTCTCTCTCTCTCCCTCTTTGAATGTCCCTCTCTCTCTTCCTCTTTGTGTGTCCCTCTCTCCCTTCCTCTCTGAACGATCCTCTCTCTCTATCTCTCTCTTCCTCTTTGAATGTCCCTCTCTCTCTTCCTCTTTGAGTGTCCCTCTCTCCCTTCCTCTCTGAACGATCCTCTCTCTCTATCTCTCTCTTCCTCTTTGAATGTCCCTCTCTCTCTTCCTCTTTGAGTGTCCCTCTCTCCCTTCCTCTCTGAACGATCCTCTCTCTATCTCTCTCTCTTCCTCTCTGAACGATACTCTCTCTCTTCCTTTCTGAACGATCCTCTCTCTCTATATCTCTCTTCCTCTCTGAACGATCCTCTCTTTCTATATCTCTCTTCCTCTCTGAACGATCCTCTCTCTATATCTCTCTCTCTTCCTCTCTGAACGATTCTCTCTCTATATATCTCTCTCTTCCTCTTTGAATGTTCCTCTCTCTCTCTCTTCCTCTCTGAACGAACCTCTCTCTTCCTCTCTGAATGTTCCTCTCTCTCTTCCTCTCTGAACGATCCTCTCTCTCTTCCTCTCTGAACGATTCTCTCTCTCTCTCTATATCTCTCTCTTCCTCTCTGAATGTTCCTCTCTGAACGATCATCTCTCTCTTCCTCTCTGAACGATCCTCTCCCTCTTCCTCTCTGAATGTTCCTCTCTCTCTCTCTTCCTCTTCGAACGTTCCTCTCTCTCTCTTCCTCTCCGAAAGTTCCTCTCTCTCTCTCGCTCTCTCTCTTCCTCTCCGAAAGTTCCTCTCTCACTCTCGCTCTTTCTCTTCCTCTCCGAAAGTTCCTTTTTCTCTCTCTCTCGCTCTCTCTCTTCCTCTCCGAAAGTTCCTCTCTCACTCTCGCTCTTTCTCTTCCTCTCCGAAAGTTCCTTTTTCTCTCTCTCTCGCTCTCTCTCTCTCTCCTTCTCTCTGTCTCCCTCTCTCTTGCTCTCTCTCGCTCTCTCTCTTCCTCTCCGAACTTTCTTCTCTCTCTCTCTTCCTCACTGAACGTTCTCTTGCTCATTATATCGACACTAAAGAGAGAGAAAAGAGAGATAAAATCCTATCTCTCTATCACTCCCTCTTTCTGTCTGAACTCTGTCGTCATATTTCCTCGGCTGTCGATAGTCGCTTCTTTTTCCGAACCTCTCTCTCTATCAAGTTCTCTCGAGTGCAACGCAAAGCCGAAGAACGCATCTTTTGAGAAGAAAAAACATGGGTTTCGGGGATACCGACGAGAATTTAGAGGCAGAGTCCGCCGCGCCCATCTCCAATACGGGTTGCAATCTCGCCGTCGTTCAACCTCCTCCGAAGAAGCCAAATAACCGGCACTTCGAGATCAAGAAGTGGAATGCGGTCACTTTGTGGGCTTGGGGTGCGTCTCTCTCTCTCTCTCCTATACTCTCTCTCTCCTCTCTCTCTCCTGCTCTCTCCTATCCTCTATCTCTCTCCAATCCTTTCTCTCCCCTGCTCTTTCCTATCCTCTCTCTCTCCTATCTCTTTCCCCTCTCCCCTCCCTCCTCTCTCTCTCCCCTCCCTTCCCTCTTTCTCCCCTCCCTTCCCTCTTTCTCCCCTCCCTCCCATCTCTTCTCCCCTCTCTCTCTACCCTCTTCCCTCCCTCCCATCTTTTCTCCACTCTCTATCTCTTCCCTCTCTCTCCCCCCCCTCTTCCCTCCCTCCCCTCTTTCTTCCCTTTCTCCTCTCCTCTCTCTCTCCTCTCCCTTCCCTTTCCTCTCTCTCTCCTGCTCTCTCCCCTCCCTTCCCTCTCGGCTCTCCTCTCTCTCCCCTCCCTCCCCTCCCTCCCCTCTGCTCTCTGGGTCTCTTTCTCTCACTAATCTCTCCCATCTGCTCACTGGTCTCTTTCTCTCACTTACCTCTCCCATCTGCTCACGCTCTCTCTCCTTTAGTTCTCTCTCTATCTCACTTTCCTCTTCCATTTGCTCACTGGGTCTCTTTCTCTCCCTTACGTCTCCCATCTGCTCCCTCTATCTCTCAAGGGTTCTCTTTCTCTCACTTACCTCTTCCATCTGCTCTCTCTATAGTGGTCTCTTTCTCTCACTTACCTCTTCTATCTGCTCTCTCTCTAGGGGTCTCTTTCTCTCACTTACCACTCCCATCTGCTCCCTCTATCTCTCAAGGGGGCTATTTCTCTCACTTACCTCTTCCAGCTGCTCTCTCTCTCCAGGGGTCTATTTCTCTCACTCCTCTCTTTCTCTCCCTAGTTACCTCTTCCATCTGATCTCTCTCTCTCTCTCTCTGGGTCTCATTCTCTCACTTACCTCTCCTATCTCTCTTTTTCGTGTTTCAGATATAGTAGTGGACAACTGTGCGATATGTAGGAACCACATCATGGATCTCTGTGAGGCCTTTCTCTCTCTACCTCTGTGTGTTGACCGTGCTTGTAATCGTATTGAATTTTGATGCACCATCTTCTTCTTTGATCGGCTGTGCTCGTAAATGGTCTCATTCAGGTATCGAGTGCCAGGCCAACCAAGGAGCCGCAACATGCGATGAATGCACCGTCGCCTGGGGTTCTCTCTCTCTCTCTCTCTCTCTCTCTCTCTCTCTCTCTCTCTCTCTCTCTCTCTCTCTCTCTCTCTCTCTCTCTCTCTCTCTCTCTCTCTCTCTCTCTCTCTCTCTCTCTCTCTCTCTCTCTCTTCCTCTTTCTCTCCCTCTCCCTCTCTCCCTCTCTCTCCCCCTCTCCGTCTCCCTCTCTCCCTCTCCCTCCCTCGCTCTCCCCCTCTCCGTCTCTCTCCCCCCCCCGCCCTCCCTCCCTCCTCTCCCCCTCTCCCTCTCTCTCTCTCTTTCTCTCCCTCTCTCTCCCTCTCTCCCCCTCCCTCCCTCTCTCCCTCCCTCTCCCCCCCCTCTCCCTCCCTCTCCCCTCCCCCCTCTCCCTCTTTCTCTCTCCCCCTCTCCCTCTCTCTCCCCCTCTCCCTCTCCCTCCCTCCCCCCTCCCTCTCTCCCCCTCTCCCTCTCTCCCCTCTCCTCTCTCTTCCCTCTTCCTCTCTCTCTCTCCCCTCCTCTCTCTCCCCTCCCTCTCTCTCCCTCTATCTCCCTCCCTCCCTCTCTCCCTCTTTCTCCCTCCCCTCTCCCTCTCCCCTTCTATCTCTCTCTTTCTGTCCCTCTCCCTCTCTCTTTCCCTCCCTCTCCCTTTCCCTCTCCCTCTCTCTCTCTCTTTCTCTCTCGTTCTCTCTCTCTCTCTTTTCTCTCCCTCTCTCTCTCTTTTTCTCTCTCTCTTCCTCTCTCTCTTTTTCTCTTCCCTCTCTCTTTCTCTCCTTTTTCTCTTTCTCTCTCTCTCCCTCTTTTTCTCTTTCTCTCTCTCTTTCTCTCCCTCTCTCTCTCTTTCTCTCCCTCTCTCTCTCTTTCTCTCCCTCTCTCTCTCTTTCTCTCCCTCTCTCTTTTTCTCTCTTTCTCTCTCCCACTCTCTTTTTCTCTCTTTCTCTCTCCCACTCTCTTTTTCTCTCTTTCTCTCCCTCTCTCTCTTTTTCTCTCTCTTTCTCTCCCTCTCTCTCTTTTTCTCTCTCTTTCTCTCCCTCTCTATTTCTCTCTCTCTCTTTCTCCCCCTCTCCCTCTCTCGCTCCCACACACACATCCTATGGCTTGTCCAATTCTCCGTATTCTCTCTCACGCTCTTTGCCTCCTCCAGTTCACCTCCGTCCTCTCTCTCTCTTTCTCATCAATTCTCTCTCTCTTTCTGTTTACATCTTTTTTTCTATCTATCTACCATTATATATGTCCGTGTGCCTCGATATATCTATGAATCTATGTATATACCAATCTATCCATCCATCATTATGTTGGCCTTTCGTTGTATAATCAGGGTAGCAGTAAATAATTTACGCAAATAATCCAAAAATGGCTTCTTCAGCTATCATTCATTATATCAGTCCAGAACGTTGAGGTTTCACTACGAATATAATGATTTTTTCTCCTGTATGGTTGTTTAACATTATCTTTTGCTGAAAAGAATTCACAAAATGCCATTAAATAAGATGTTCATTCATCATTTTTATCACCATTATTTATCCAGTCTGAACGTTGACATTTAATGAAAGGATAGATAACTTTGATTTTCTGAGGGGGATTATCAACAGAAATGGAAATAATGAAGAAAGGCCAACGAAAAATCGTACTTCATCTATCCTTTAAATTAAGTTCTGGGGTGGGGTGTGGAAAATTATAAAAATGGATGCATGAAACATAAATAACAAAAGTTTCATTCATTCATCATTGTAACCATCATCATTCATCATCTGAGTCCAGAGCTGAAAATAATTCAGAAAATTCCAATTGAAAAGATTGATAATTTTCACTCTCTCTGGAGGGGACGTGAAAAATTGGAGGAAATTGTGTGAAAAACGCCAACAAAAAGATCATTCTTCAGTCGTCACTAGCTCTTATTTTACCTGTAATAAAAAATGTGTTTTTATGTGGAGTGGGGATATGAAACTAAAGGACTGAATTTCCCACTCATTCATAATGATACCCTTCATCATTCATCATATGAGTCTAGATTTTATGATTGTTTATGTGAAAATTTATGATTTTTCTTATTTTTTGTGGGAAATGTGCAGGAGTTTGTAATCATGCTTTCCATTTCCACTGCATCAGCAGATGGCTCAAGACGAGGCATGTTTGTCCACTCGGTTAGAATCTTCTCTCTCATCTTTTTCTCTCTCCCCTCCTCTCTCTACCTTTAATTGCTTTTATATACTTATTCTTCCTCATTTTCTGCAGATAACAGTGAGTGGGAATTCCAGAAATATGGCCACTAGTAAGGAGCTTTAGACAGAACCTTTCATTCTCTCTCTCTATCTCTCTTCCCACTCTTTCTCTCTCTATCCCTTTCCTGCTGATCTCTTGGTCATCACTTTCTGTGTAGGAACTTTTCAAGGGTTGAAGGCTACTCATTTGATTTCTGGAAGAATCTTTGACATTTGGAACATAGTTGATTGTTGATTGTCCAAGAGATGAGAATATTTTGGGTTTTTTTCTGATTGTTCTTCAAATTCTCGGAAGTATAAAATCTGTGAAAGATATTTGACTTTTTTTGAAGAAATTTGACTCATAGATAAGCTTTTTTCCATGAAATCTGAGAATGTTTATTTTACTCTTCCAAGTTGGAGAAGTTGAACTAGATTGTTGACACAGGATAATTGTAGTTTATTTTCTGGGAGGATTGTTGACTATTAATGGATGATGGAGGTTGAATTTAATTCGTTATGGGTGGCATCAGAAATGTCTGAACTTCTGGTGTTAAAGAAACTAGCCGTTAGGCTAGCTATTGGGAGTTTCGTATTGGGCCACTTGTGTTTCGCCCCATTAGTCTGTATATATATATTATGTGCCCTAGATGGATGAATGTATGCGTCTATTTTTTTGTTATCGATTTCTATCTTCTTGTCTCATCTTCTCCACCATCTGGTTCTCAACCTAGAGTTCTCTATACTTGTCATGGTATCAGAGCTACTGTGAAGACAAGCAAGACTACCAAGCTGAGCAGGACAGCTCCATTTCGTCCAAACTACATTGGAAACTCTTAGTCCATAAGTGACTCTACTGGGGATCGATCCCAGCAAGACCGGCAGGGGGCATCGTCTTTCTCGGCTTCAACGCCATCATCACTGGCACAGTTCTTCAGCGAAACAGGCACGAGGCTGACTATTTCCCGAGCGGTCACTTCTCGTCTCCGAGCACAGCATTTCGCTTACATGACTTCTGAGAGAAGATTGAAAGGGGACCTTTAGCTATTTCACTCTCTTGGAAAGTCTCTCCTGACTAACTGGGAGCACACAGTTGACGGGATCACCACAGACTTCTTCTTCCTTCTACCATCTTACTGCTACAACTATCAGGTGCATTCGCTCCATATTTGTTCTCTAATTGTGGTACTACTTCCGATGTTGCTACTTTGATGGCTAAGGAGGAACACCTATCTACTTCTGGGGGTAGATCTGGGTGTGTCACATACTCCCATAGAGGACAAATGGTACACCCAATTGCCTCAAACAGCTCAAATAAATTTGTTCACTGGTCTAACATGTACCAATGGACAAAGTACATCCCTTGCACACTCCACGCAAGAGGTCAGCATCACCACTTGACCCATGAACCACCTCAGGAAACAGATCCAAAGTATCTATAGTGGAGATGTGAGGAGAACATTCTCTTCTCACGGATTTTAGATTCCATGATCCCTGAGTTTAGTGATTCCTATACAGATTATGACATAATTAAGAAAATTTGGGATCTCACTCAACAACGACACTCAATGAGAGATGACAAATCACGTGTAGCCTATCTGGTAGATCATTCGATGACACTATAGGAATATCAGACTGATTTAGAATATGCTAATGATCTTCAAACCATATGGAAGGAAATTGATTTCTATCAACCACCTACAGCTAATTCTGTAGATCGTCAATATGTGTTGTGTGATAGGGTTTATTGGTACCTAAAGGGACTTAGGTCTGAATTTGAACCTGGTCGCGCACAACTGTTCAATCGTGATCACAAGCTGAACTTTGAAGAAACTTCCCAACAGATTCGTAAAGAAGAACACCGTCTTGGACAAGGATCAGATCGCAACATGACTACACCTGAACATCAAAGCTCAGCTTGCAGCACAAAACATTAGTATCCTAGCAATGTATCTCGAAAAACCTACATCTACTACAAAATAACCAGAAAATGTTGATCCATCAACACAGAAAAAACCCAACCTAAGGGATCCCGTGGGGATGATAAAGATAACTTGTGGTGTAGCCACTGCCGATGACCTAGACACACTAAAGAGACTTGTTGAAAACTTCATGGTCACCCTGCCTGGCCTAATAAGATTATTGGTAAAGGTAACAAACTGAAACTGAAGGAACTGAAGCTACTCCACAGCACACCTCAGTTCAGGACATTGAACGACTCAGAGAGGAATTACATCAACTTCAGAGCAAGCTCAAGGCAACTGAAATGCTTGGGTCCACTCCAATGGCCTCTTTAGGTAACTCCCCACGCTTCTCAACTATAAGTAACGTACCTCAAAATTCATGTTTTAAAACCTATAAAGTGTGTCATTACTCTAAGAAAGTATAAACAGCAGATGGCACGCTTCTTATAGTTACTGGAGTAGGTAGTATAGACCCAGACCCACTAAGTACCCTCGCCAATGTCTTGCATGTACCACAACTTTGTGTGAATTTAATCTTTGTTCAACGATTAGCCCAAAACTCCTCTTATAAGTTGATTTTTGACGAAGTTAGTGCATTTTGTGTGATAAGGTTAAGGGCCTGAAGCATGAGCTAGCTAGAATCAAGGACGGTTTATACTACTTGCACTCCTCCAAACAGGACAACACATGCTTGGAACCCACTGCAGGGGAGGCTCCTACATCCAACACTGTCATTATCTTCTAAGGAAGATCAAGTCTGGTTGATACATCGACAGTTCAGGCCACCCATCATTTCATTTCCTACAAACTTTCTTTCCAGAAATTTGTCACAGATTATGCATGGATCATTTTGTGTGTGATGTATGTCAAGTTGCTAAACACAAAGAACCACTTATCATTTAACTGATTCTTCTGCTACTACGGTTTTTGAATTGATACATTGTGATGTGTGGGGACCAGCCCCTTTCATTGACCTTCATGGGTTTCGATGGTTGATTGTTCTAACGGACGATGTTAGTCGTTTCTCCTGGATTCACTTAATTAAAAAAAGTCAGATGTCTTCCTTATTATTTAAGGATTTGTTGCTATGATACAACATCAATATGGTACTCTTATTAAGCGATTCCGAAGAGACAATGGTTGAGAATTCATGAACCTTGAGATTTCTACCTCGTATAGAAACCAAGTCATTATTCATGAAACATCATGTTCACATACACCTCAACAGAATGGAAGGGCAGAGCGCAAATTGGGACATATCTTGGAGAAAACTAAGGCTCTACTTATTCAGACTAGTAGTCCTAACACACTCTGGGGAGAAGCAGCTATGTTATCCACTTAATAATTCGTACTCACACTCCTTCCTTAAAAGGAAAACCCCCTCTCGACATAGTAACAATTTCCTATCCAACAGCTAAGCTCCATAACGATTTGGAACTTCGAATACTTAGATGTGAATATTATGTACATTTGCATCCCCATCAAGCACATAAGTTGGCCCCACATGCTCTCTTGTGTATATTTGTTGGATACTCTAACACTCAAAAAGGTTATAATTGTTACCATCCCTCTACCCAACGCATTTTAATTTCTAAAGATGTTACATTTAATGAACATAAATTTTATTATTCAAAGGATTCCTCGATGGATGTCATAAATGTCCCCAGCCCATCTGTACCGTTACTCATGCCTCACAACACTCCTTCCTCGTCAGGTCCATCTTTAAATCAAAGGCCATCCTTGGATGTCCCCAACTATGGCGACAATGAGTATGAGGAAAGCCCAGAGAACACTCAAACTGGACCCTCATCTCGTCTTCCCTCTCCATATCCTCGACACTTTGTTAGAACACATCTTCGCGTTCCAACCTTGGCCTCATCATCTGATATTGAGCCAGTGCATCAATCCATGGTTGAACAAGTGACTCCCCCTGGACAACTCCTGACTAATAACTCTATGGACTCAGAACACAACATTCGTACAACATCATTTCCGTTAAGTAAAAGTTTAAAATATCATAGTGCATCACCTACACATAAAAACTTATTGATACATCTTCAACAGATTAATATTCTCAGGTCTGTTCAGGAGGCACTTGCACAACCCCAGTGGAGAGCAGCAATGGATTCTGAATGGAAGCATTGTCTAAGAACCATACATGGGAGTTGACATCTCTCCCACCAGGTAAGAGTCCAATTGGTAGCAGATGGGTTTATACTGTGAAATACAGTGATGATGGTCAAATTGACCGCTAGAAAGCACGTCTAGTTGCTCAAGGTTACACCCAAAAATACGGGGTGGATTACATGGAAACTTTTGCTCCCGTGGCAAAAATGAACACAATAAGAATTCTAATATCTTTGGCTGCACTTCATCAGCGGCCCCTTTTGCAATTTGATGTAAAAAATGTCTTTCTTCATGGACATCTCAATGAAGAGGTGTACATGAAACCACCTCCTGGTTACAATCTATCCCCTGGACAAGTGTGTCATTTCAAGAAAGCTCTATATGGCCTGAAACAATCCGCTCATGCCTGGTTTGAACGTTTCACTCATGCCATGAAGCGTCTTGACTACACACAAACTAATGGGGATTATACTCTATTCTATCATCGTTACACTCTTAATACTGTCGTTATTCTTATCATATATGTAGACGATATAATTATTAGCGGAAATGATTCCACTGGTATTACACATTTAAGTCATCAACTAAACTCACAACTTGATATTAAGAGCTTGGGAGAACTTACCTATTTCTTAGGCATTGAAGTCGCTCGGTCCTCCAGTGGTATTACTATCTCCCAACATAAATACATATATGATATATTGGATGAAACTGGGTATCTACAATGTCAACATGTGTTCACTCCCATGGAATTAAATCTGAAACTTAAACTGGATGACAATGAACCTGATACATAGCCATTGGTTTATCAACGTTTAGTTGGTAAGCTTATATATCTATCCCATACGCGGCCTGACATATCCTATTATGTGAATGTCTTGAGTCAGTTTATGCATCACCCAAAAGTTTCTCACTTGTAGGCTGCCTACCGTGTACTTCGGTCCTTAAAGGGGACCATTGGCCTCAGCCTCACTTTTTCTCAAGGTAAGTCATTTTCTCTTGAGATTTATACTGACTCTGACTATGCTGGTTTGTCGGTCGATCGCAAGTCTACCAATGGGTACTGCTCCTTGGTGGGAATCTGATGACCTGGAGTTGTAAGAAGCAACAAATCGTGTCTGTCTCCAGCACTGAAGCTGAATTTCGGGCTCTCAGTAAGGGCATTTGTGAAGGTTATGGATTCAAGGCATTCTCAGCGAATTGGGCTTTCCAGCAACCCAACCCACTACCTTACTATGTGATAACAAATCTGCCATCAGTCTTGCTCACAACCCAGTCCAACATGACCAGACAACACATGAGGAGATCGACCATCACTTCATCAAAGACAAATTGGAATCCAAGACTACTGCAATCAACTATGTCTCCACCAACCAACAACTTGCGGATCTCTTGAGGAAGGGTCTCTCCCAAGCCCATCATGATTATTTGGTCTCCATGCTGGGAATGCAGGACATTCATTCCTCAGCTTGAGGGGAGGTGTTAAAGAAACTATCTATTAGGCTAGCTGTTGGGAGTTTTGTATTCAGCCACTTGTGTTTCTGCCCGTTAGTCTGTATATATATATTATGTGCCTTAAACGGATGAATGTATGCGTCTATTTTTTTGTTCTTGATTTCTATCTTCTTGTCTCATCTTCTCCATCATCTGGTTCTCCACCTAGAGTTCTCTATACTTGTGAGCTGGAATATTCACCAGCTTTGACTTTTTCTTTTTCTGAAATTCTGGATTGAAAAAAATAAGAACCGCTATTTTATGAATCATATCTGAGATAACCATTGATTTACTCCTAATTCCCTCCCCAAATTGTTAATTGTTTTTTCAAAAAGTGCCGTTAGGGATGAACTAAATCAACCATTGTTGATTTTCATCCACAGAAATTGCAGTGAACTAAATTAATAACTACCATTTCATGATTCAAAAAAGGAAGAAAGGCTGACTTTTGATGAATAAAGATATTGAATCAAAAGCCTAAAATAATTCATGAATTAAATGCTGACTTTTATGTGTACAAGATTTGTGTGGAACGAAATAAACAGCTGACATTTTATGATTCAAATTTGGGTGGAATGTTGTCAATGTCAAAGGGGAGGTTCAATTCGTCCCCGTGGGTGCTATCTGAGAAGAGCCTGGTCCTATACAGACTGTACATCCCACTGTTGAATTCATGGGAAGGTGCGGCACCTGTGTCACCGTCAACGTCGCCACTGCCACGGGCAGCGCTGCCGGGCTCCTCATAGATGTCAGAAGCGAACGAGTGCCCGGCCGCAGCATTCCTGAAGAAGAGGATCGACCCAGACGGCTCCATGAAACTCCCACCTGCTGCCCTGCTCTCCTTGGGCCGGAAGGGCCGAGACCACCACGCAGTGGCACCGCCGTGGGGTTGATTGACGTCTCTGCCTCCGGTTTCATGAAACAAGCTGGACACGCCGGAGCTCTGAAGATGCGACCGTCGTCTCTCCTCCACCGCCGCCACCATTTGTTCCAACTTGGGCAGGTCTTCGTCTTGCCAGTACATCTCCGGTGGAGGAGACGGTGGCGGTCGTGGAGCGGCGCCGGTCGCCTCTTCAGACTGAGATAAGTAGTAGCAGTCGAGTATGTATGGCTCCAGCGCAGTGAAGGCGGCCGCAGAGCTTTGATAATGATGATGACGACGATGACGATAATGATGTTGATGATGTGTGTTGAATTGTGGAGTGGCTGAAGCTGGTGAGAGAGATTGCTGGTGATGGAAGTTGCGTTTGGCGTAGGTGTTGAGATTTTCCAGGAAGCATTGGCCTTGACCGTCCGGTTCCCAAGTAGGGTAGTCATTGTGGAAGCTGCCAGTGAGAAAGTAAGGTAGAAAGAGAGCAGCAATGTCAATGACCCAAAATTGGAAAAAAACACAACTATAAAAGGACGGGGGGAGAGAAAGAACCAAACAAACGCAAGGAGAGGAAGAGTGAGAAGAACAGTTAATAATCTATCCATGGTTTTTAAGAGAGAAGAGGGAATTATAATTAACTTATTGCCGGAAATTCCAAAGAAAAGAATCGGGGATCAGAGAAAGAGAGTCATATATTTTCTGGACAGAGATAATGATAGTCATATATTATAGAGACTTCAAACTGGACAGAGATAAATCAGAAAGGGGAGAGCGAGGGTATTGTGATCCATATGTTTACAGACTTCAAACTCGACAGAGAGAGGAGAGGGAAAGCCCATTTCCCATAAACTTTGACAAGAAAGAGAAAAGAAAATAAAGAAGTGGAGAGAGATTTAGCAAACCTTGTAACTCAAAAAGAAATCAGGTAAGGTACGTTATAACTAGACAGTACAAAGAAACCAGTAAAAAAGGGGAAAGAGAGAGAGATAGAGCCTCAATTGAATACCTCAAGAACGACTTCTCCAGCTTTCCCTGTGAGCTCCTTCTCTCCCTTGGAGCCATGATCGGAGAGCCATACTTGCTATTCCCATGGTTTTCGAAGTCAAACGTGCTGAAACTGCGCACTTAAAAAGTCAAGGCAGGAAGAAAGGTCAAGCTTGAAAAAGGATTCGAAGGCAGTGTAGTCAACCTGCAAACGTGGCCGACTCCCTCAACATGAACCGTGAAGTCTGAAATGAACCGCAGGATATCGTCCACCCTCTGAAAAGTCAACCCCAAAAAAGTCAACTTTTGGTAATGCCCTAGCCACTTCGGTCAAGAGACAAGCGTACCTGCGGAGCAACAAACACCAGCAAGAATGGGGTGACGAAGATCGAGGTCATCTCCTCAAGCAGAACTATCCCCGTATACTGAGTGGTCAGAAATTATCGGCAAGATCAGGACAACCTTTTTAGAGGATTTTGCAGAGCAGAGATAGAAAGAGAGAGAGAGAGAGAGAGAAAGATGAATTTATACTCCACTATACTCAAAAAAAATTCACACAGTTTTCTTTAAGATTCTATCCACCACCACGGTTTTAATGAACTGAAAATATTTGAAAGGGCGACAGATGAGAACATTCAGGGTGCAAACTCTTTGGAATGAAAAGAAAATAGAAGATGAGCAAATCAAACTCACAAAGTTATTTATTTATGTTAGTGCTCGATATCATTCTAAGAAACAATAAATGATTGGCGTTTATTTAAGTTGCTGACACTGCCATCTATGCGACAAGAATTAGCTGTCTGGATTGAAGAGGAACAATAAAAAGAGAAGACATTATCCTTAGCCCAAACGAATTAGGAAGAGAGCGACGGACAGATAATAGTCCACATTGTTATTTGGGGGTCCAAATTTATTAATAGGAATAGAAACGATGCTTAATTATTCTTTCAAAAAAAGTAATTTGAAGAAAGATCGCAATAAGAATTGTAAATGAAGAAAAAGAGACAAGAGACTTCTTCCATTGACATAATGAGCACAAAGTTTTGACAAGCAGGATGAACAAAACGATTGGACCCAAAGAAAATATTGCTAAATGGCGACGGTTTATGTTGAAATCCTTTTCCTAGTCTTTGTTAGAAGAAAGGTATTATTTTACTTTCCATTTCTTCGGATCCCTATCCTTATCTAAATGCAAGGAAATATCTACAAGGAATATCACAATGATACACTATTTCTAGCGGTCTTTGTAAGGACATTCTACACAAATCAGAAAGATCTCTACCATAAAATCGAGCTCAACAAAGTTTTGGAGAGATAATACTGAAGAAAGAAGCACACAAATGTGTCTTCCATGTGCGGTTAAGTAAATATGGTTTCGACAATTTAATGGCCAAATTAAATAAATATGGTTTCGACAATCTGAAGTGCAGAAATTCTTCCAAACCCTTCACACGAGGACCAAGAAGCACTCAAAAGATCTCTTCTATGATAGGAGTTGTAAATATAAAAAAAATTACTAATTGTAAAAAGAGGACCATAAAAAATATTAATGCAAAAATAAAGTGAACTTAACATAAAAATAAAGTTTAGAAAAATAGCATAGGAAATAACCCACTTGAAACAAGGTTTCAAATTCCCTTCTCACAGAATACGTGTTCTCTTTCCCACGCCACCTCTTGGGCATATAATGCGTCTGCTGAACAACAAGAGACATTGCACCTTCCGAGTCAATCACATGAGGTTCATCTGACACTGCAGCACGGCTTATCGCTGTCACAGCTCCAAACACAGCAGCATACCAGAACAAATTTCGACCAAATATCTGCAAATATGGTCGCCAAGCAATGTCCTCAAATAAACTTCGTAATAATAATAATTGAAGTCCGCATCTTTGAGTACAATAATTTATTCTGTGACATTCACTTGCATAATATAAATCATCCCTGGAACTAGGGGTCCGTGATTGGATCAGATTGGCCCTGATCGAATTTTTAAATCAATCAGATGTCTCAGACCATGATCGGATCAAAGTGAATACGGAAACAGCACCGCACTACTCTGGAGGAGAAGTGCTGCACTACCGCCACCACTGGGTGAGTAAGAGAGAGAGGTCATTTTTCTTTTCTTTTTTTAGTTTTCTAAGATCATGACTGATCCAACCAGCGATCAGGTTATTGATCAATCAAAGTCTTTTGAACAATCATGACCACTGGGTCATGATCTGATCAATTCTTTTACCGACATTACACAGTTCGAGATGTTGGACAATCGTTGACCTCCAGTTGGACCACAGACAGTATGATTGTCTGTGATCATGCTCGTCTAATCCATTTAATCAAAATGAAATACTCTAAAATTTTAAAATAAGAGATTTACATGAGCATAAGAGATTTACATGGCCCTCCAGTAAAGACTCTTCGAGAAAGGCTATCATAATGAGGACTGCGGCAAAGCCACCGGAAACAAAGGAGATGAACTTGGCGATCAGGGAAATGATAGGAGAGGGAAACTGCTTCAGGAAAGCAGAGGCGTGCTGAAGGCTAGCATTAGTACGATATCTAAACAAGTGCTCTACCTGTAAAAATAAAAAGAAGATCATTTTGGATAGAGAAAATAAAAAATTCAATGAATTTTTCTCTCTTTTTTGCATACTTCATCTAAATAAATAAAAACAATGTTTTTTGGCCAGGTCACTCAAGCAAGAGAAGAAATAGAAAAAAGATATTTTCTAATTCTAGATCACAATAGTTTGTTCCACATATCTAAGGCCTTAGGAATCCAACACGAGTAAAAAAATTGTTCGCCCATGCAGTTAACATGCATCGTTCTCAGAATTGGATTGATCACATATTATTTTGGGTTTAAGTTTTATAATTTTTTTTTGAAAGAATGGGTTTAAGTTTTATAATACCTATATCTTGATAAAAAAAATGTTAGATGGATTTCCCTTTGTAAAATACCTATATCTTGATAAAAAGAAGTAGTAAGGGAAGGGAATGGATAAATATTGGGCTCAACAACTTAAGTATTCGCTATGAAGCCCATAACCAAATAATCAGGCCGTAAAAAATCAAAATAATACACAAACTCAAAATAACCATCATCAAGAGCGTCATACACCAAACTCCAAAAAAATCTCCTCGTTGAAAAAAAACTTCATCTAAACCAAAAGGACAAGAAAACAATACCTCATTAAATTCCCTAAAAATCCACTTCGATAAGTTTGACCACCTTCGAGATGATGCAGTGCTTGGATGGTTATAGAACTGCTCAGCATGCCTCAAACAGAGATATACTAGCGAAAAGATAACAAGAAAAGGGGAGATAAGGAACATAACGAACCCAACGATCATGAGTCTCCTTCTCAGTGATGAAGGATTATCAATGAAGTCACGCCTGACACAAAAGTTTCTGAAAAAAAATGAAAGAAAATTCATTTTTTCACCGAGACAAGATAATACTGTGAGTTCAAGTTTGAAAAAAGATGTAATTTCATTAGCCTGATCGAGGATGAGTTTCAATATCAATATGGTAGTACGAGGCATTAGTCTTTCAGTGGGTGCAAATGTCGTCACTGTCGAAGAGAAAATTATAAATTGTTCGAGCCTCAAAGAGACTGCCCGTTGTGATTTGTTAGGAGGACAAAGGCCGTGAAAATAGAGGTTGAAAGAAATAAACAGCCTGAGTCAATATTTGCCGAAGCAGACAACGGAGGAGGTTTGTATGATTATTCTACTAATTATAATGAATTGTAGAGTGAGAGCTTGAATATGAAGGATTGACGAAGTTGGTAGAGAAGAGGTATCTCTATTTCAAAGAAAATTTTGTAACGACCTGGAAGAGCTTTCCAGAAGATGGAAAAGAATCAACAACACACACTCACAATAACAATGGATATTTAAATAATAATGAGCAGACGATTGAAATCAAGCTATTGAAATAATGCATGATAGATTATCTAGATTATAAGAATATAATGTCCCGTTAAGTGTGTTACAATTCATTCCTCCCTCCAATCTGTTCACAAATACTTCATCATGGCATTCCAGTCGGGTTTAGTGACTCCACGAATCAGGCAGCTAAAAGTATGTATCACAAAACGTAGACTGATTTTTGCTGAATAAAACACAAGAAAAAGCTAATTTGTCGACTCGACTATAATTAGATAAACACCAAACTTGACTACCTGTCAAACATGCTCTGAAGTATGCACCAATTCAAAGTCCATTCAAGGGTTTTTGGCAGCATTAGGTGGTTTTTCTTCCACCCAGATCCAGAGTTGGCCAGAGGGCCAACCCCAGGGACCCACCATGGCACTTGGAAAGACAGAACGCCCTTATTGATCATTGCAATCAAGTAGTTCTCCTTGCGCATTATTCTCATGACAATTTCATGGGCTGAAAGATCTTTCACAACGCAGAGCTTCTGAGATTTCTGCACTTGAACAATCTTTTCTAGAACAGCAGACCAGGGTATAGTCTGGACTTCACGGTCATTAATGCAAAGGCTGCAAAACACAAAACAGGCCCAAAAAACTTTAACATATTCAAAACCCAATAAAATATTCAAAACTATCAGTGACACTTACCTATGAACATAGAATTTGCGAGCTTCCAGTGTATCCTTTAACTGGACAAAGAATCTGATGAAGCAAAAGAACAGATAGAAAGCTAATAATGCCAAGTAACCAATGATTATCCCTTTGGTTATGGTGAAAGGCACCAGGGGATGTGCGTGGAGGGCCTCTTTCGCCAGGTCACAGGGCTTGATCCCTGATTCGACAGCATCCATCCCACACTTTGCATTGCGGAGCCCGCCCCAATCAACAAATAACAGGAAGAACCCAGAGAAACATAATGTAAATCCTAAGCTCAAGAGCTCAACGACCCACTTGACAATGATGCACCAGAGCCCTTTTTCGCAATAATAATTGTATATTCTCCAAAAAAACAGATCCAAATCAGCAATGGGCTCTAATGCTAAGCTTTCACCGTGAAGGAGTCCGGTCGGGCTCTCACCACCGGAACCAGGTAGCGTTCTATAATCAGATAATTCTATTTCAGGAGAATTATTTCTGAGTAGTCCAGCAGATAAGGGAGATTCCCCCTGTCGATTCCATCTGAATACTTGGGAAGCAAGTCTTGTCTTCTGTTTATTGACAAACATTATCTGAGGACAGGCGGGAAATCAGGGTGCAGCCAGCCCATTTCACCCTCTGATCATCTCATCCTCAGGATAAATACTAGAAACGAAGAAAACTATGTCATCAATCCAGAAAAAAAATTGGATCCTATCGCCGGAAATAAGTGAAGACTAGAAAAACTATTATATGGATAAAATAACATAAAAATATGCTCATAATGCTCCCGCGCAGATAAATATTTTAATAACGGCATTTCCAAATCTAAAGTTACAGATTTATGGGCTGAAATTGGAAAAAAAATCTACCACTCCCAAAAACCAACCTTTCCAACTTGTTTGTAGGCTGGATGAACAAGACAATCGAAATGAAGAATTATAAACTAGAAGAATCTTGAACAGTACAGGAGACCAACGCCTATACAGTAGTAATTCATCCATTTCTAATTTGAATGTAATTGTAATTATTATAACGTTATCATTACAGGTGCATATCATACTCACTGTTCCCCAAGAACTTGAAATGGATGACCCACTTCGTGTTTATTAGTCCCAACACCAAAAGACCTATTTGGCTCATATTTTGAGGAGTCAGCCATCAGATTGATATTTTTCCAGAAGAACTATCAGATGTTTCACATCAGTATTACGCTCTTTTTATCAGAGTTTCCTTCTGTCACATTTGTCAGATCTGTCAACTCTACGACAATATTCTTCTCTTTTGTCTGTTGTGTAATCCGTTTATCCCTCTTTGGTCCCCTACGGCTAATTTTTATTTTATTTTTTCTTATGGAGCCTATATATAGGCATGAAATGTTCCTTTAAAGAGAGTTCTTTTCTTTGGTGTTCTATTGTAAATGTGGATTCAGACGCTTCCATTGTAGACTTGAGAGCTGAAGTAATTATTTCTGAAGATTCAGAACATAGAACTATTTTACCAGATTGGGACTTCGTGGGAAAGCTTCGCAGCTATTATTTCGCTACAGGTGCATCACACAGAATTCGCGTGAGTAGAGTGGTTCATTAAAAACCCAATTAACCTAATCCGCAAAAACCATCAGTGATCGGAGTACTTTGATTGTTTTCAGTCCTAAAAAACGTTCTAAAAAATAAATAGGTTATTCTTCAAAAAACAACAAAAATCCTTCTACTTTGGATGCAGCATTTATCCTTCTACGGAGGTTAGCTAGTATTTTCTCGAACCATACTTGTATAACATAATCAAAGCAGGATATTTCTATTCATTTCAGGCATTTAGAAAAAAACTCGCGATCCAGAGATGTACAGACGTAGAGTTCATGATTCTGTTTAAATGGCCACGGATTCACATTATCACTACATCAAATAATAGCATTCAAGGAGCCAACAAATCAGACACTTTCTGTATTTTTTTGAAAGAATCAGACACTTCTGTATGTTTACCATAATAGAATCCTATTAATATTGCAGTAAAAAGGGGAAGACAGGATTTTATTGAAAACAAGTCCAATAGAGATACCGTTCATACTCATAATTCCCAAAGGCGTATCAACTTTTCCATCTATACAGGAAATATTTTTCCTTTAAGAAAACAGTTCAGATGCCCTACCCGAAATCAGCCATCCGGAGACAAACCCGCAGACTATGCCTCTATAGAACCATTAATCGAGAAGAAAGTCAAAAAAAAAAAAAAAATCCAATACTACATCCATACCTTTTCCTGATCTACGGACGGACGCGTAACGACATCATTGCCCAAAACTAGGAGGCGTTAATCGCCGGGGATAGGTAGTTTTTTTTTTTTGAAAATATACTATTCCGCAGCGGAGGAAACGGCTTATCGCCTACTTTAACAAGAGATTTGCCGTTTCCCGCACGCTTTCTCGCGACTTCTATCCATAACTCATCCGCAAAGCGATTACAAACACATGAAAGCACGCAAACAAAAATTTCAAACAAAAACTATACGATCAGTGAACAATTGAATACCTCCGCTCATCTAAAGTAATTTCCGCCGGCAATCCGAAATCCAAACAGCGATCTGGCCCGAACGACGACTCCTCTTCCTCGATTTCTAGAGAGAGAAAGGGAGAGATAGAGAGAGAAAGAGCGAATCCGGAAGAACAGAAGAAGTAATTTTACTTCTCGCCTCGCCGCCAAAGCTCAACAAGGTTCGAGTTTATTCCCTATTTTCGCAAAAACAAGGTTTAAAAACAATAGTTGATTTTCAATGGGCTAGAAGCTCAAGGAAAAGTATTTTAACGGCCCTTTCCGGTGTGAAAAATTGCATTAAAACCCTTAATTAGGTAAAATCTTTCTTTGCCGGCCTAATGATTTGCGGTGTCAGGGAAGAGGAGTCTTTCGCGACACGTAAGTGGAAAGAGAGGACTTTCCGCATATAATATATTTTAAATGGTTTGGAAAGCAATTATAAGAAATTAATAAAATAAATGGAATTTTCTGGAGTTATAAGAATATTATAAAGTTTTTGGGAATTGAGCCAAGACTACAGCCAAGTAGTCTTAACCCCCTTGGTTATATTCAACTGGAAATCCAAATCAGGACTAACTGTAGAATTAAAGTATTAAACTTTGTTATAATATTAATAAAGCAGTAAAGACATATACAGATAATGATGGGAATTATTTTTTTTATTTGTTCCCGAATTAATACAAGCATGAATGCTAAAATTGTACGCAAACAGACGAATTGTTCGTGAACATAAGATGAGAATTTACAAGTTTATATGGCGAGCAGCTTGACGGATTCCCAATTTTCTCCTCGGTGAAGATCATTTTCTCTTTTTCCTTATTATGATCATGTTCTCTTCCACTATCTTAGTTCAACTTCTAAAATGGAGATGGGCAAATATGCTAAAATAGACATGGGCAATCAAGACTTTCATTCAAGTAGAGCTGAGTTATTCTCTGATCAGAACTGGCTTCTAATTAGGTCAAATAAAACTCAGATCTTAATGGGACTCTGATCTGAATTCGCCTTGGGTCAAATCTGAGTTCTAATTAGAGGCAAATTATCATCACGATTGGAGTTTAATTATAGTTTGCCTCTGATCATCACTAACTTCTAATTAAGGACTTTTTTCTTATTTTTTTGTTTTTCCCCTGTCTCTCTCTCCACTCTTCTTTCTTCTCTCCGATGTCTGTTGACAAAGATCAACAGTCCTATTAATGTAATAAAATAAGGTTGTTTACCCATTCAAGTTACCTAGAAATACATAGAGCTACGCTTCTGCTTGCTCAAAAAACACAGTTTAATACTTCTATTTATATTCAATTAAATTATAGAAACCTTAATAGTCAAATTACTATCATTAAATATCATAACAATTTACTTTGCATTTTATTTATAGACCATTTTAATATGATTTATATTTCTCATGGAAGCGAAATGTTCACATTCAAATTTGGGCGTACAAGTTATATCTTTAATGTCCCTCTTCCCAATCATTTGTTTACTATATATATATAGCATAACAATTTATTTTCCTTTTTTTATTTAGAAACCATTTTTAATATGATTTATATTTCTCATGTCAGTAAAATGTGGGCATTCAAATTTGGGCATACAAGTTATATCTTTGATGGCCTTTTTCCAAATCATTTGTTTATTGAATTTTCATAAAGAACAACTAAACATTCATGAATGCACAAAACAGAAACATAAAATTGTTGGCTGTTCATTTGTCGATGAACACCAAACTTCCCCATCACTAGAAACAAATTCATGTCAGGAAAATTGAGAAACCCAACTGGAAAATTGGTGGAAGGATCAATAGATAGGTAGAGAGATATTTCTATAAATAAATAAATAAATAGGAAAGAGATGGATAGATATATAAAGGTATTCAACTTATAGAGTCATAATAGGAGGATCTGATTTTTCTCAAGATTTTTTCCAGTAGCGATCCACATAATCTCTTTCTATCTCCTCCACTCTCCTCTCTCTCCTCTCTTTCTCTCTCATCTACTCGCCTCTCTTTCTCTCTCCTCCCCCTCCTCCACTCTCCTCTATTTCTCTTTTTTCTCTCTTCTCCCCTTTCCTCTCTCTCCTCCGCTCTCATCTCTTTCTCTCTCCTGTCTTTCTCTCTTCTCTCTCCTCTATTTCTTTCTTTCTCCCTCCACCCTCCTCTCTTTCTCTCTTCTCCCAGTCTCTCTCCTCCACTCTTTTCTCTCTCTCCTCTATTTCTTTCTTTCTCTCTCCACTCTCCTCTCTTCTCCCCTCTCCGCGCTTTCTCTCTTCTCTCTCTCCTTTAGGCATCGGGGATCGGATCGGATCGGATCGTTCCAATCTTGATTAACAGATTCGAACGATTTGTTCGAATCTTTCGATTGAACAAACCCTTTGTTCGTGTTCGACCGAAAGTTTCGAACAAACAAATTGGGTTGTTCGTGTTCTATTGCCATTTGTTCGACCTTGTTCGAACAAGTTCGAACAAGTTCGAACAATTTCGAACAAATGGCCATCGGCGCCAGCGACAGTCTCTGGCCGGCGCAGGCGGCCGCTGGCCTGCGCTGGCAGCCGCTGGCCGGCGCTGGCGCCGCCGGATTCGAACATTCGATTCGATCCGATTCGAACGTGTTCGAATCGGATTTTATTCGAACATGCGATCCGAACAGCCATCTTGTTCGAACAATCCGATCCGAACAGATGCTCAGATCGGGTTCGGATCGGATTTGAACGGGGCAGATCGGTATTCGGATTCGATCGTTCGAATGCCCGATCCGATCGAACATTCGAACGATCTGTCCGAATCCCCGAGGCCTACTCTCCGCTCTCTCTCTACACTCCCCTCTATTTTGTTCTTTCTCTCTCCACTCTCCACTCTTTCTCTCTTCCCCTGTCTCTCTCCTCCACTCTCCTCTCTCTCTCCTCTATTTCGTTCTTTCTCTCTCCACTCTCCTCTCTTTCTCTCTTCCCCTGTCTCTCTCCTCCACTGTCCTCTCTCTCTCCTCTATTTCGTTCTTTCTCTCTCCACTCTCCTCTCTTCTGTCTCTCTCTCCTACACTCTCCACTCTTTCTCTCCTCTGTCTCTCTCTCCTTCACTCTCCTCTCTTTCTCTCGTCTGTCTCTCTCTCCTCCACTCTCTTCTCTCTCCTACACTCCCCTCTATTTCTTTCTTTCACTCCATTATCCTCTCATTTTCTCTTCTCCCTCTCTCTCTCTCCATTCTCCTATCTCTCCTCTATTTCTTTCTCTCTCTCCACTCTCCTCTCTTCTCCCTCTCCTCTCTCTCTCCTCTATTTCTCTCTTCTCCCTCTCTCTCTCTCCATTCTCCTATCTCTCCTCTATTTCTTTCTCTCTCTCCACTCTCCTCTCTTCTCCCTCTCCTCTCTCTCTCCTCTATTTCTCTCTTCTCCCTCTCTCTCTCTCCATTCTCCTATCTCTCCTCTATTTCTTTCTCTCTCTCCACTCTCCTCTCTTCTCCCTCTCCTCTCTCTCTCCTCTATTTCTCTCTTCTCCTCTCTCTCTCTCTCTCTCTCACACACACACACACAGATACCCAATCTCTTCACAAGTATCTATACACTGATGTGTTGTTTAAGGTCCCACGTATCCAAGATCTTCCGTGGTCAATAGTTGACCTCAAAACGCCCTGCAAACATCCCCAATTCCCCATCGTTGAAAATTATTACTTTTTGGGCATTGGGGACATGGAATAGAGAGAGATAAGGAGATATATAAGAGAGAGAGAGAGAACAATGGAGAAAGAGTAGACAGAAGGGGAGAAAGGGTGGAGAGGTATATTGTAGAGAGAGAGGGAGAAAAATAGAGTAGGGAGAGAGAACAAGGGATAAAGAGTAGAGCAGAGAGAAGTATAAAGAGACAGAGCAGAGAGAAGTATAGAGAGAGAGGGAGAAAGAGAGATCAGAGTTTAGTATAGAGAGAGTAAGAAAGATAGTATATACTAGAGAGAGAGAGAACTACAACAGAGAGGGAGAAAGATAGAGTACATACTAGAGAGAGAAAACTACAGGAGAGAGGGATGAAGATAGAGTAGAGAATAGAGAGAGAGAGAGAGAGAAAATTACGGGAGAGAGGGAGAAATATAGAGTAGAGACTAGAGAGAGAAAAAGAAAATTACAAGCGAGATGGAGAAAGATGGAGTAGAGAATAGAGAGAGGGATAAAGAGAGAGAACAGAACAAAAGATCGAGAAAGAGAGTGTAGAGACTAGAGAGAGAGGGGGGAGAAGGGGAGTAGATACTAGAAAGAGAGAGAGGGAGAAAGATAGAGTAGATACTAGAGAGAGAGGGAGAAAGATAGAGTATATACTAGAGAGAGAGGGAGAAAGATAGAGTATATACTAGAGAGAGAGGGAGAAAGATAGAGTAGATACTAGAGAGCGAGAGGGAGAAAGATAGAGTAGATACTTGAGGGAGAGATAGAGTAGATAATAGAGAGAGAGAGGGAGAAAGATAGTGTAGAGACTAGAGACTAGAAAGCGAGAGAAAGAGAAAAATACAGTAGAGACTAGAGGGAGTGAGGGAGAAAAAATACAGTAGAGATTATAGAGAGAGAGAGGGAGAAATAGAACAGAGAGGGAGAAATAGAACAGAGAGAAGTACAAGAGAGAGAGCGAGAGAGAGTAGAGACCAAAAAGAGAGGGAGAGAGGGAGAAAGGGAGAACAGAGAGAAGTATAAGAGAGAGGGAGAAAGATAGAGTAGAGACGAGAGAGAGAGAGAGGGAGAAAGATAGAGTAGATACTGGAGAGAGAAAGAGGGACAAAGATAGTGTAGAGACTAGAAAAATACAGTACAAATACAGTAGAGAGACTAGAGAGATTAGAGAGAGAGAAAAATACAGTAGAGACTAGAGAGAGAGAGAGAGGGAGAAAAATACAGTAGAGACTAGAGAGAGAGAGAGAGGGAGAAAAATACAGTAGAGACTAGAGAGAGAGGGAGAAATAGAACAGAGAGCAGTACAAGAGAGAGAGGGAGAAAGAGAACAGAGAGAAGTACAAGAGAGAGAGAGAGAGAGTAGGGACTAGAGAGAGAGAGAGAGGGACAAAGGGAGAACAGAGAGAAGTATAAGAGAGAGGGAGAAAGATAAGACTAGAGACTGGAGAGAGTAGATAGAGGGAGAAAAAGAGAACAGAGAGAGACTGATTAGCCAAAGGGAGAAAGAGAGAGTAGATTGAGAGAGAGAAAGAGTAAAATAATATCTTTCCCATTTGCAGATAGATAAACTGGACATATGAGGCAAAACAAGTCAAACAGGTAAGTCAACTCATCAAGAGGGAGGTCGCCTAAGGAAAGTCAATTAAAAACAAGTGACTTCATCAAGTCTTCATTGCATCAGCGCGAGGTCTCCACAGACCCAGCCGGTACTTGTGCGCATAGCTAAGAATCAGCTTCCTCTGTCAAGAATCGATCATTAAGATCATTTAATCGCGATTAAAGATGATAAATGATGAACTACAATCAATTTTGATCAAACCTAAACTCGGAAAGATCACGTTATACTCATTGTCGAATTTGAAAAGGCACAAGTAGATGGTTAATCACTGACTGCAATTAAATACCAAATTTAATACAGTAATGGATCGAAACTGGATAATAGACCAATCTCTAGTGATCCAACAACGATCAATTATATCTTATTATGTGACATTGGGTAATAATTATTATTTTTTCAAATTGTCATATTGATTGACCCATCAACAATCAGATATTGTTAGAGAGTATCACGTGATACGCAGAACGTGATACGCCCAACTAGCCGTTATACAGCTCTTGTATATATTGGCCAAAATAGAGTAATGAAACATAATCTTTTTTCGGTTCTACTTCTCATTCCCCTAAGGGTTCTCTCCTTCTCCTGTTCTCTCTCTTGTCGAGGACCTTCTTCTGCTGCTTCCTCCGAAATCTTAGCAGATATAATAAGATTTGTTTTGGCCGATCGAAAAGATTTAACTAGATCGACCAAATCAATCTGATTTCAATCAGAATATTCAGGTTGGATCACGATATGACTCTACCCCGAAAGCATTCAGACAAACTTGACTTGCACGGGGCCAACACATATGGAAAGTAGGGTATCGGCAGTCTTGAAGTTGTTGAAGAGCAACTGGGCTGGAGAGCGGGAGAGCTTCTCGATCCAGAGTACAGGGCTAGTCAATCCAACTCCCCTCGAGTGTTCGACATTCCTTCTGTCTACGTTCTTCATTTTCCATCTGCATCAATGTATCCTCTCCCAAAATCTCACGCCTACTATTCCAAGCAATTTTTGATAGTAGTTGAAGATCAGAGTTACCGTTCTGTGGAAGGCTGATACGATCATGTATCCAGATTGCATACTTCAATAGGTAAATCCAAGATATTCCATTCAAGAGTAGTAGTTCATCAAATCAACACCAAAGAGAGAGAAAAACAAAATATGGACTGCCCTCGATGGATGAGTCCCCTCAGACCGCCGATGGTCCTCCACTGCTCCGGCCTCTCGCGCTCCAATTCTGGTAGTCTTCCAAGAAAATACGCAATCCCTCTCAAGCGCAGGTTGCCTCCTCTTTTAAACTGGTTCGCACGTGTATTTTGGTTGGCTAATACGTTCTTGTAAAGAATGTATCAAAGGCGCATCAATTTCTTGGTCGGATCTTGAAAGGATTCATATCAGATCGCTGAACCCTCCTCCAACATCCCTTCTTAGTGATTATTTAGGGGTCATGTTCATCAGTGGATATAAATAAGAGCACTCACTATAAATACAGATGAAGAACTATTGGATATTTACTGACTACGAAAACATAATTTCCAAAAGGTTAGGTAAAGGATAAAAGAGGAAAATAAAACATTTTTTGTTTTTTATTTGCTGAGATCCTATACCCCAAGGGTGCCTTCAGCATTTTAGCCTATTAGGGGCACTTTAGTCATTTGATGTTTTAGGATAGATTGCTTACTTTCTCTATAAGTAGTTGTAGCCCTCCCTTTCGGAGGGCCTCTTGACTCACTCTCGATCCTCCCTCTTGGTCCCATCCTCACAATCATCCAGCGATTCCCTAGCCCCATGATCATCTCACCAGATCTTCAGCAAGCTTCCCTCCAATCCAATCCCCACCCCTGCCAATCTTTTTTCTAGTCTTCGACAATTCCCATCCTTGCTATCGTCATCCCTCACTGAATCTTCAGGCAGCTTGTTCCTGGTCGATCCCTGCCTCCCCTGTTCGACCCCTACAATCATTACCATTCTACTGTCTGACCCAGGGAATATCCACTCATCTCCTCTATTCCCCTTTTCAATACGAACCTACATCAAGGTTCGTACCACTATTTCATTCAGAGAAGCAAACTTCCCTTCGGTTATCCTTGAACACAGCCTCATTTTCTGATAGATGCTATTCCAAGACATACAGAAGAAGGAAGCTCAGATCTGGTCAACGGACAGTTGACCAGCATAAGTGAGGCCCCGACAGAACATATAAATAAAAGGGGAGCAAAGAGGGGAGGAGCTGTGATCGCGCTACCTCGCCGTACGACCTGGAGGGAGGAGTCCAGCCTATGAGGAGGACCGCCAAGATCTAGAAGGAGCTCACCAGGAGGGAGCCGTCGAGTTCATCTCCAGCTGAATCTCTCTTTCTTTCTAACCACATTGTCACGAACTCCATTCCAACTGGAATATGATACCACTCTGCCACGTACATATCAAAGGTCAACACGTCGCTGGTCAACGAAGTAGCCGTGGTCAACATAGAAAGCCTATAAATAAAGCATCCAGGAGGGAGAAGGGCAGTTTTTGGAAAGTGTGTTTTCAAAAGCAGGCTGGAGCGCGGGAGAGTCCCGGATCCAGAGAGGAGGAAGCGTCGAGAGCGACATTCCTATTTCCCTTTTCTTGTTCTTCTTGCTATCTCTTTTCTTGAAACATTGCCATTTCTATTCTTGAACTCGTTGCAAGGTTTGGATCTAGAAGAAAGTCGTTGGATCTTGGAAATCAATTGTCTCTTCGAGTCTCTACCAGATCGGAACTACATCCGAATATTGATAGTACTTGGGAATTAATTCGTCATTGATACGAAGATTCTATCATTTTCTCAACCTATGTGGAAAGAGCTAAAATATTCCAAAACTGGAAAAAAATACGTTCTCTCTCTAGTTCTTAGATTTTCCAAAAAAAAGAACACAGTTTTTAAAGATCTCAGAAGGAACCTCACAACTGATGCATCGACTGTTCCCAGAAACCTAATGATGATGCAGAAGAGTTTGTGCTGCCCAGTACGAAAAGATCAGCATTTTCAAAATAAACCTCCCGAATAGCCTTATTTGAGCCGCAAGATAAAGTTATCTCTTAGTTTTTCCACATATTTATCAAAATAAGAGGGATTACAGTCTCATATTTTCAGAAGAATCTAGATGGCCAACATGAATATCATGACCAGTACAAAATTTTGTCCAACACGAATAATTCAATAAAAAATCTCCATCATTATCTCATCAGATACCGTATAATCTGTAAAAAAGTAAATTTCCATGCAAAAAAATGGTGAGACGTTGGAGGGTATGATGCTACTTTCATGAAAACTTAGTGACAGAAGAAGACTAATAACAATTAATAAATATACACAGTGACCAATTGATCCAAATACCGCGGTAGAAAATCATTCATCGATTTGTTCCACATTATTTCTTCAAAGAAGAATATCTAACCGAATTACAGATCCAACGTTTCCATTTAATTTTCCCACCAATTTCAGTCCTCTTTCTCTCTCCCTCTATATCTTTCAATCGATTATTTCAGATCTTTAATGTTTCTGTTTCAAAAAAAGTTATGTCAGGTAATCGTCCCTTTTATGATTCAAAAAAAAAAGAATTCAGATCTTTTATGGCATATAAAAACCAACGGTACATCAGCGAATACTGACACGTTGCTTTCCATTCCAAACAATGCAAAAAGTCAAACAAATTTCAAGATCGACCAATGAAATCAACGATATCACTCAGGTGCATCCCCTTTTCTCGCTGTTTGTTCTCAATTCCCACAGAGATGTGTTACGATCCACTAAGCCCACTAGAGGCATTAGCGTTTTTCTACATTTCCTTGATGTTTCCTTTAAGTATGCAGTCCTCCTTGTAGGAGGGCAGGACATGAATTATCGAGTTGTTATGCTTCTGCTAGTGTCTCCTCTCTCCCTCGACGACTTCTACTCCGTTGAGTCCTCTGGCAACGTCCACTCCGCCGTCCCTCTGACCGCTCGTGACCCTTCGGCGACGTCCACTCCGCCCGGGTTCACCCGTCTTCGATACGATCCCGGTTGGGATCATATCAAGATGATAGGCACCATCCTTGTTCTTATCAGAATAAGCTAGCAAAGGAACTGTCTCACCCCAGTAACGTGCATGGACGCGCGCCATGTCAACCATCGCTGACCAAGGCTTTAGACAGATATAAAGGAAGGAGTTTGAGTCAAGAACGCAACGATGGAGAGGAAGACCGATCCTGCGCCCTCTTTGATCTATCGTCTTCCCCTTTCCTTACTGATTCTAAGCTTGGTGACAGCGACATTATTCAGTTCATTTTCCAGTTGCATTCATACACTTTCATCGACAATTTAATGGATTGATAGAAGGTCTAGGTATTTCTTTTACAACGTCATTATAAGATCTTGCAGTATCTTATCACAAGGCCAGAGAATTAATAACAAAACAAGGACTTTGATGCCATATAACAGAGATTTAGAATAAGTTTTAATAGCAACCATGAGGATTCAAGCTCTTACATGTTTGCAGGGGATCCCGAGCTTCTTGAGGCGGAGTGTTCGTGTGACGAGAAGCTTCTGAAAGTCTCCAATCTCCGCATCGAGCTTTGCTATATGTGTCTCCACCCCCTTGCCAACGCCGGTGAGGAACTCGGGAATTCCCACCTTAACTAAAACTCAAAGAAACTCAAATTCAGAATTGGGGAAATGGTAATCATAATCTAGGCTTCTTGGCATCAGAAATCAGAAACTAGGGCAAGAAAAAAATGAAATAATGATGACGATGATGATCTGATGGAATCCAGAGATACCAAAGGTCGGAATTGGTGAAATGATAATAAATATCTAGGCTTTTTTTTAAAGCAGAAACCAGAAACTAGGGCAAGAAAAACTGAAATAATGACGATGATGATGATTACACAATTAGGCGGAATCCAAAGATACCCAAAGACGGAATTAGTGAAATGATAATAAAATTCTAGGGCTTTGACACCAGAAATCAGAAACTAGGGCAATTCAGACATACTTAAAGCCAGAACTGGTGAAATGATAATAAAAAATCGATGCTTCTTTGGCAGCCGAAACCAGAAACTAGGGAAAGAAAAATTGGGATAATGACGATGCGGTGATGGTTACCCAACCAGGTACATCCAGAGACACCCAAATATAGAAATGGCGAAATGATAATCATGATCAAGGTTTTCTTCGGCAGCAGAAACAAAAACTAGGACAAGAAAATTTGGGATAATGCCGATAAGCTGATGGTTACGCAATCAGATCAATCCAGAGATCCAAAGACAGAATTGGTGAAATGTTAAATCATGATCAAAGGTTTTTTTTGGCAGCGCTAATAAAAACTAGTTGAAGGAATTTTGGGATAATGATAATGATCTGATGGATAATACCCAGGTAGGGAAATTGAGAGACACCCAAGAACAGAATCGATGCAACATAAATAAAAAACACTAGGGCGAAAAATTTTGGGAAAATAAGAGCAAATGGGTACCCAGGTAGGGGCTCCGGGTGGAGAAGAAATGGGGCCGCAAAGGGTTCGCCCCGTATGAGCGCGCGGCAATGAGCCCCAGCCAGGCCGCCATTGACCGAGTGCAGTCTCTTTCGCTTCTTGACTCTGTCTTCTACTCTGGGCAGAGTAAGAAAGCTTTAAAGAATCTCTCTCTCTCTCTCTCTCTCTCTCTCTCTCTCTCTCTCTCTCTCTCTCTCTCTCTCTCTCTCTCTCTCTCTCTCTCTCTCTCTCTCTCTCTCTCTCTCTCTCTCTCTCTCTCTCTCTCTCTCTCTCTCTCTCTCTCTCTCTCTCTCTCTCTCCCTCTCTCTCCCTCTCTCTCTCTCTCTCTCTCTCTCTCTCTCTCTCTCTCTCTCTCTCTCTCTCTCTCTCTCTCTCTCTCTCTCGCTCTCTCTCCTCTCACTTCGGTCGATACTCGATCTCTCTCTCTCTCCCTCTCACTTCGGTCGATACTGTCTCTCTCTCTTCCGCTCATTTCGGTCGATACTCTCTCTCTCTCTCTCTTCCTCTCACTTCGGCCTATACTCTCTCTCTCTCTCTTCCTCTCACTTCGGTCGATACTAGGCATGGGGGATCGGATCGGATCGGATTGGATCGTTCGAATCTTGATTAACAGATTCAAACAAACACAAGCCGATTCGAACGATTTGTTCGAATCTTTCGATCGAACAAACCCTTTGTTCGTGTTCGATCAAAAGTTTTGAACGAACAAATTGGGTTGTTCGTGTTCGATTGCCATTTGTTCGACCTTGTTCGAACAATTTCAAACAAATGGCCATCGGCGCCAGCGACACTCTCTGGCGGCCGCTTGCCGGCCGGCTTCTGGCCGGCGCTAGCGGCCGCTGGCCCGCCCTGGTGGCGGCTGGATGGTCGCTGGCTGGTGCTGGGCGGCCGCTGGCCGGCGCTGGCGGCCGCTGGATGGTCGCTGGATGGTAGCTGGCTGGCGCTGGGCGCACGCTGGCCGGCGTTGGGCGCAGCTGGCCGGCGCTGGTGCCGCCGGATTCAAACATTCGATTTGATCCGATTCGAACAACGTGTTCGAATCGGATCTTATTCGAACACTCGATCCGAACAGCCACCTTGTTCGAACAATCCGATCCGAACAGATGCTCAGATCAGGTTCGGATCGGATTTGAACAGGGCAGATCGGTGTTCGGATTCGATCGTTCGAATGCCCGATCCGATCGAACATTTGAACGATCTGTCCGAATCCCCGAAGCCTAGTCGATACTCTCTCTCTCTCTCTCTCTCTCTCTCTCTCTCTCTCTCTCTCTCTTCCTCTCATTTCGGTCGATTCTCGATCTTTCTCTCTCTCTCTTCCTCTCACTTCGATCGATACTCGATCTTTCTCTCTCTCTCTCTTTCTTCCTCTCACTTCAGTCGATACTCGATCTTTCTCTCTCTCTCTCTCTCCCTCTCACTTCTTCGGTCGATACTCTCTCTCTCCCTCTCTCCTTCTCGCTCGTTACTCCCTTTCTCTCCCTCTCTCTCTCTCTCTCTCTCTCTCTCTCTCTCTCTCTCTCTCTCTCTCTCTCTCTCTCTCTCTCTCTCTCTCTCTCTCTCTCTCTCTCTCTCTCTCTCGCTCTCTCTCTCTCTCTCTCTCTCTCTCTCTCTCTCTCTCTCTCTCTCTCTCTCTCTCTCTCTCTCTCTCTCTCTCTCTCTCTCTCTCTCTTCCTCTCACTTCTTCGGTCGATACTCTCTCTCTCTCTCTCTTCCTCTCACTTCTTCGGTCGATACTCTCTCTCTCTCTCTCTCTCTCTCTCTCTCTCTCTCTCTCTCTCTCTCTCTCTCTCTCTCTCTCTCTCTCTCTCTCTCTCTCTCTCTCTCTCTCTCTCTCTCTCTCTCTCTCTCTCTCTCTCTCTCTCTCTCTCTCTCTCTCTCTCTCTCTCTCTCTCTCTCTCTCTCTCTCTCTCTCTCTCTCTCTCTCTCTCTCTCTCTCTCTCTCTCTCTCTCTCTCTCTCTCTCTCTCTCTCTCTCTCTCTCTCTCTCTCTCTCTCTCTCTCTCTCTCTCTCTCTCTCTCTCTCTCTCTCTCTCTCTCTCTCTCTCTCTCTCTCTCTCTCTCCCCCTGGGGGTCGGCACGCGTCATCTGTCATGTGACCTGTCACCGTGACGGTGACGGTGAGGGTTTTAGGGGTACGTGACGTTGACGGTGATGGATGACGAATATAGTGCCGGATCTTCCCGGACGTGGATGAAGGACGGGACAGAACGAAATTTGTCCCGTCATACGTCCACTGTTAGCGTAGGGACGAAGGACGGGATGGTTTTTAGTCCGACAAAAAAACCGTCCCGTCCAATAATCTCGGGACAGTTTTTCGTCCTGTCGAGGCTCAAAACCGTCCCGGACGAAAAAATTTAATATATTATTTTTTTAATTACAACAATTCCTCTTTGAAACGTAAAGGCTCCTGCGCCCGAAAGATTTAGGGCATCCTCTGGAACTCTGAAGGAAGAAGAAAACCACCAGGCGCAGGGCGATCCTCCACCGCTTCTTTGACGTCGAGGTATGTTCGCAGCTTTAGTGGATCTCCGAATATTCTCCTCCGTGTCTATCTTTTCAATGGCTTAATTATTCTGTCTCTGTATTGTATCCCGTTTTTTAATAGTTCGAAAGATTCCGTTCCCATGCGCCGTCAAGCGTTTTGTGCGTTTGTGCATTTGTGCATTTGTGTCGTGAACATCGCACTGACCTCTTTGTATATATAATCTGTGGAATTCTGAAACGTACAATTCGGATCTTCTTCTCCAAGAATTCAAGGAAATCGACACTGCCTTCCGATTGTTTTTCAGGAATTTTGATCCCAAAGGTGCGTGTGCCGCGCATCTTCCTTCGTGTATGTCGATGGTTTTTTTTGGTTTAAGCAAGGGCTCGGATTGGGAATTGTGGTCTCTCATTTTTGCGAAACCGTGAATGTTTTATCTTCAATTTTAGTCTGAATTGATCCTATGCTTCGTCGTCTTTGGGACTTGTTGCTCAATCGCGTTGAGATTATGTTCATTTCCCTGCACGAGAACAGTATATACTCCTTTGCCATAGTATCTTCCCAAGTCTTCAGCGGTGCTTGCTATGAATCTAAAAATCACTTTGATTCTGGTCTTTAGGCGTAGTTCATTAAGGATTTACAGATTTTCTATTTCTTCTGCCGAGGCCTTCTAGAGTGAATGATTTAATACTTCTCTATCACATTCAGCGTCTCAGACTATCCTGAATTATTTGTTGGTTCGGTTGCGTTTGTCTTTGATTACGGGAGCGTTTGAAAATTTTAACGTCTTTGCTAGGGCATAATGTTCCTGAAATGTTTGACATCAGCTATTCTTTGATTTTTTTTCTACGAACATTCTCCTGAGAACAAGTAATTTCATTGTTAACAAATCGTGAATTTGACTTCATAATTATCTTGACCGGCCGTGTGTGTCCACGTGAAACGTGATTAGAAAATCTGCATAGAAATGTGTGTCAACAAGGAATTTTATCGTTCGAAATGTAATTTTTTTGTGTTCGTCTTGTCAATCTAATGCTAAAGGTGCTCTTTGATTCCTCTTTTCTTTATTTACAATTTGAAGTCCACGCTTATGAGATTCACTACCGATACTTGATGATTTTAATAATTTTCAAAACGGGATACTCCTCTTTGTAATTCTATCCGTGCCTTTTAATTCAATTTAGTATCCTTTTGGGAATTTAAATGAGGCATAAATGCTCCATTTTTACCATTTTTGATAATATTATCTCTTCCCGAATTCTCTACACAATATTGCGGTTCATCTGATCCCAGTGGACACCGTCACCTTCTGTGAATGACCAATGGTTTTATTCTTCTTTTTGTCCTAGATTAATTCTTAGTTACACTAATTTCATTTTGATACTTTTATGAGACATTTCTGGAACAAGCGTTGAATGCATTTGTAGATTTTATACTAAGTGTGCTGGGAGACGCCTCCATTTCAACACCGTGGAAAGAGTGTCTTTCCTTTTTTTCTTTATCTTTTAGTTTAATTTTCATTGTGGATTAACTCATATTGAGGACTATTATCTTTCATTTTTGAAATCGACTATTTAAAAATGAACTTACTCCATGTACTGTAATGTAATGATGAAGTGCTAATTCAACTTATTAATTCATTCTCTCCTAATTTAATCTTCGTTGTGGATGAACTGATCTTCAGGACTTTGATCTAATTTTTAAAATCGATGATTTAAAATGAACTACGTCCATGTAAATTAATGTAATGATGTTGTGGTAATTCAACTTATTAATTCATTCTGACTTATGCAGTCTCCCCCTTCCGTTCTTCATCTAGCTAAGTGGCCTTGGCTCCCCATTATTGTGGCCTCTGTAGGGACTGAAATTGTTCGTAATCAGGTATGCGCATTCCTTTTCGCTTTATTTGATGGTTAGTTTGTTATATGGTGGTTTGTATGTTGATCTAGTTTTTTTTTAAAAAAACTAAGTTTTTTGTTGGGAGACGATAACTTGTATGGGAGCCGTTTCATAAGACATAATGATGACATTGCTCTAATAATTTTAATGCAAAATTGTTGACTGATTACCTACTTTTGGGGGATTTATTTTCTTTGGAGAATTGTGTTGTTTAATTTTGATACTATTTGTTTTTTTATTCATCATGGTGTTTTGAAATTTTGAGTTACATGTATTATCATGATAAGGACTCTTTAGGGCAGTATGGAGGCATGTGCTTAAGTAAGCTAACTAAATTTTGACCTAGGATTATTACAACTTTAAACCGTTAGAAAAGCGGAAATGGTTTTAAGTACGTGTTAAGTCTTTTCCCTTCTTTGAAAGATTTTATGATTTTATAGGATTGGTGTAAATGTTAGTGAACCAACCATGGTAATTGTAAATGTAAGTTTCTAAATGTAAGTTTGACAGATTTTAATCGTAAATGTAAGTGACACGTATTTTACAAATGAATGCATCTTGGTAATTACCTTGGTAGAGTATGGAGTCTACATCTGCTACTAGCCTAAAATCGACGGCTAGGGCTATGCCGTCGACGTCCGCGGAGTGCATCCCAATAGAGGTTGATGACAACATATCAACTCATAGCGAAAGACGCAATCGGTCTAAAGTTTTAGATCAATTTGTTGAAGTTGCCCCAGACGAGTACCATCTGTAACGTCATCATCAAGATTAATAAAGACAAGAGCACAAACGTATTTTGGAAACATCTGGGGAAGGTGCACCATAATTTTCACGATGAAATTAAGGGACTCAAGCTGAAGCAGAGAACCATTCTCCCAAACGAACTACTCTCCCACAAGTTGTACTTACGAGGAATCACTGTGGATCAAACGAAAGAAGAGTTCGTTAGGTTCATTTGCGACAACGATCTTCCTTGGCGTCTTGTGAAGAAGAAGTCTTTCCAAAGACTATGGTTCTACGGGACACAGGTGGTGGGGGACATCCTTGGTCCGGATGCGGTCAAGGCGATGGCTGAAAGGATGTACAGAGAAGTCCAAGGGAAGTTGGTGGAGATGTTTGCTGATGTCTTCAGCGTCTCACTTACAGTGGATGCTTGGACATCCCAAAATAACCTCGTCCTTCTAGGAGTCACAGCCCATTGGATCGATAATGACTGGAAACTATGTGAGCTTCTTCTTGGATTGCGACAAATCAAGGGACCCCATAGCGGCTTGAACTTAACGATGATTGTCGTGGAAGTTGCATATCAATACGACATCAAGTCGAAGCTATGTGCTATCACCACGGACAATGCGTCCAACAATAGAACAATGATGACCTTCATTGTGGATCAATTGAAGACAGTAAACTCCCAATTCACTATGGACAGACATGTATCATGCGTTGCCCATGTACTGAACCTCGTAGTCCAGGTCAGACTCAAGGTCAATCGCAATCCACAACCTCCTGGAATTAATACGCTACATGTCCGAGAACTTCGCCCAATAACACCGTTGGACATGGATGACCCAACCAATTCACAGGTGGACAAAGATACTGCGACAATAGTTGCACCTTTGGGAGAAGCAGTTTCACGTGTGAGAGCCATTGTCAAAGCCATTCATGCATCCACATAGCATATGGAAAAATATGTTGATATCAAAATGTTTGAGCTACCGGATTAGAACAAGATAAAGGTCAACTGCCCAACGCGCTGGAACTCCACCTTCACAATGTAAGAACGTGCTCTTGCTAAGAAAGAGGTTTTGGACCATATGGCTATGAGGTTCCTTTCAACGTCCACCAAAGATTACGGCCTATGTCAAGAGGACTAGGAGTTGATTGAGTGAAGAAATTTTGCATCCTTGGCCCACTGTGCCAGGAAACTGACTTTGTGTGTTCGGTGAAGAAATTGCCAATAACTGAAGTAACGTCATTGGTTGCGGAGCTGAAGAATCACCTTGAGCATGCTACGAACAATACAGGGGCAACATTGAATGCTGACCTACGGAATACCTTACGGTAAGCGTGTGGTGCTATGCATAACAAGTTGATGCAGTATGTAATTGTACTTTGGGGCAATAATACCGTCACTACAACGGCAACATTGGATCCATTCTCAAAAGTAGAGGTTGTCAATCTGTCATATCACCAAAGTGTGCTTTCCTATCTTGGCGGTCTCTTGGATTATGCAACTATGACAAAAGCAGCTGAATGTGACTTAGAGCAGGGAGAGTTGTCGGAAAGTCATTGTCTGACACACTATATTTCATCCAAGCAAAAATATACACGTCTGTGCAGTCTTCATCGACCACGGTCAACACTAAGGCAAGAGCTAGATAAATATCTTAACATCCATGCAACGAGGAGGAGGATAATCCTCTAGGTTGGTGGACGGATGTCGGGACGCGATACTTGCCAAATTTGACAAAAAATGCTTGCCAATTTCTGGACGTGAGTCCGACCAGCGCACTAGTGGAGGGGCTTTTTTCAGTCGGCCAAGGCATCACAATGTATCGAAGATCACGCCATGATGTAGAGAGCATTGAGATGTTGATGATGCTTCACGCATGGTTCCGTCCTGTAGAGTGGGACTCCTCCGATTTTGATGATGACTCTAACGATGATGACAGCTCGTGTGCCGGTGCGTTACGCTCTATCGATTTCCACCTTTTCATAAACATGTTTCTTTTTACTGAATCTCTCAATTCCATGTTACAGAGTAAGGGGGGACAACATGATCGCAGTGGATGGGCTTCATTTACTCATACACTCTGACGTTTAATGTAAGTTACGCTTCTTCGTTACTCTCTCTCTCTATTTCATTTGCAGATTCATTCCATGTAACAAAGTGCCGTCTTATCTTATGCGTTTTAGATGACTGCAGACGAACATGCACTCATTACCATAAATTTATCGGTTTAAAATCCTTCACATGGAACTGCATGTTAGCACTCCATATTATTCAACACATAAATGGTATCTTTATTTCATATCCTCCATGCTTGACACATCATCATATTCATGTAACGTATAAATGATATATTTATTTCATTCAATGAAATGGTATCTGTATTTCATATCTTCCATGCTTGACACATATCAATCAAAGAGCTGATAACATAGACTTTTAGTACCTTATATTATCACATTTACATGCTTATTTGCATTAAATCACTCATATTTTCATGTTATCAAGCTTGAAAAGATTAAATCTATTTTTAGAATAATTTTTTGAATTTTTTACATTTTTGGGATTTTTCTAGCAATTAGATTCTATAAGAATATAATATTTGAGACAAAATATGATTTTTATGGATTAGTTTGGCATCAAATTTGGAAAGATATAATTTTTTGAGTCAAAATATATATTTATACATATTTTTTGGCATTTTATTTTATTTAATATGAAATTTTAAGTATTTTGGCTTATTTATGACGTAGGGTGACGTGTCACGCAGACGCGCCGCCACGTTAGCGTTGAGGAAGAGATTTTTTCTTTATTTTTTTGTCCTTTTGTCATGTACACGTGGCACGGAATGCGAAAAGCCACGGAATACGAAAAGCCACGGAATATGAAAAGCCATGGAATACTAAACGCCACAGAATACAAAGTGCTTTGACTTCTTAATATGCACGAAACCCGATGACGTTGATGATGAGAGAGAAGAAATTAAAGGCTAGGATTGCTTCAACTTCCAACGGCCATCTTTTTATCTTTCCCTCCTCTTTCTATCCATACCCTTTGATCTACAAATAGAGGCTTGGATCATTGTAAAAATCATCTTGAACTTGCTTCCTACTTTTGTGGGATGATTGAAAGATAGTGAGATTTGAGATCCATCAAGAGTGTTCTTGGTGTCTTAGGTGTGTGGGAAGAGACATAAGAGAAGAGGGAGAGCTTACCGGCACTCGCAAATTGTAGTGATCTTGGCGGAACGTAAGGATCTAAGGTAAGTGTCTTCGCCTTAAGTTGTTTCTCTCCCGACATCATCGTTATCATAGTTATAGTTTTTTATCAATGTTTCATTTATCACTTCACTTACTTACGTCCTCATTCTCTCGTCTTTCTATCCTTGCCATCGTACCACTCCACATCCAACCACTATCCTCGTTCATACTGTCCTTCAAAATTGTGTCCGTCACAGTCACTTACTCTTTTATTTAAGTTAAATTAACATATTAATTAAGTACTTCTTAATCAATATCACTAGCTCATATCCTTGAATTGTGTTTTTGTCAATCCTCTCATTGATCATCACTAGTTTAAGAAAGTAATTCCTTAATCACCGTTCCCTGTGGAGACGATCCGTACTCATCACTAACTAAGTATTTTCAAGTACGGTTAAATGTATTTTTATTGAATAATCTTAACTACCAACGACGAAATTTAACCCTAAATTGAGATTATCAAGAGCCTGACAAAAACAGACTTGATTCCATGCGAGAAGCTCTTGTCATATAATTTTGTTCCCTTTTTAAGTTGTGCAATTTGATTCATTTTCTGTTGTGCGACTAGTGAACAATTTTGGGCTATTATTCACTACAGATATCGAAGAGTCCTCTCGCTGCATGTCATGGCCTCTCCCACGACCCAACCTCACCTCGCCTTTTCACTAGCCCTCGTTCAAACATCTTCCACTATGGTGTATTGGTGATGCTCTTTTGTTGTTACTTTGACTGAAGCAAACAAAACTATTTTGGGGATTCTGTATTTTTTATTGCAAGGATGATCGATTAGTTGATGGAAAATGTTTTCAATTCATCCTTTGATTCAACTGTGTTGAGGATTTTTGACTTTTTTTTTGGAAGATCATTTTGAAATTCAGTTAAATTTAGTATTTTTGATTGCTTGAGTCGGTCAACTTGAGGATTTTGTGTTTTTATGGGCAAGGATGGTGAAAAATATTTTAGATTCATCCTTTGATTCAACTGTGTCAAGGTTTTTTGGCTTTTCTATTTTGAGGATGATTTCAAAATTCAGTTACAGTTTGTATTTTGATTGCTTGAGTCCGTCATTTTTGGAAATATGTGTTTTTCTGGACAAGGATGATGGATTAGTTGATGGAAAATGTTTTAAATTCGTCCTTTGATACAACTATGTTGAGACTTTTAGATGTTTTGTTTTGAGGATGGTTTCTGCTTTTCAGTTAAAGTTAGTATTTTTGATCGCATGAGTCGGTCTATTTGGGGATTCTGTGTTTTTCTCTGCAAGGATGATGGATTAGTGGATGGAAAATTATTTAAATTTGTCCTTTGATTCAACTGTGTTGAGGCTTTTTGACTTTTCTGTTTTGAGGATGATTTCTGCTTTTCAGTTACAATTTGTATTTTGATTGCTTGAGTCGGTCATTTTTTGAAAATCTGTATTTTTCTGGGCAAGGATGATGGATTAGTTGATGGAAAATGTTTTAAATTTGTCCTTTCATTATGTTTACTTCAATACTTATGGGCTTATTTTACCTATACATTGAGTTATTGAGAGGACTTAACTGCTTTGATGTTTCATCAAATGGGTTGCAGGTTGAGAGAAAGGGCCCCATCGGCGCATCAATGCATTAGGTTAGTGGGTATGTCTTACTTTGGATGGAGTCTATAAGGTTTTGTGCTGCAGTTGACAATCCGAGACAACACAAATTGCAGAATAAAAAGGAATATGAATCAAAACAAAGCTGGTGGAAAAAATAATCAAGGTCAAATCACCAAGAATCAAGGTCTAATCACCAAAAATCAAGGTGTAATCAATAGTTGACTTACTGAAAATCAAGGTCTAATACAAATAAAGATGCCATTCTGAAAACTTTAATTTACCCTAATTAGATGTTAAACTATTATTTTAAACCAATGAGATTAAAAAATAGACATAATTTAATATGATGAGAATGGAATGAATAGAAATTGATTATAAACTTTACTGAGTAGAGATTAAATATTGCCCTTTCCAACTTTTATTGTAAATCCACACGCTAATCTTGCAATTTAATCCAATGATTTAAGATGAAATTGACATTTATTAAGATTTATTATATTCTTTATTAATTAGGGATTCAATAATGACTCTTACATATTTTATTGCAAATTCATACATTTTTTGGGAATTTAATACAAATTTCTCCAATTTTTTTTCGTCCCACATCGTACGTCCACCGTCCAAGACTTTCAAACGGACGAAGTTTATGTCCGTCAGGATGAAAATTGTCCCGTCCCATTGTCCAGTGGACGAATTTTCATCCACAAATTCGTCCACACCCCCTGGACAGGATGAAATTTTCGTCCCCCGATGAAAAAACCGTCCCGTCCTCGTCCCTGCACTATAATGACAAAGTGGGTGTGATGGGGACGTGATGGCAACCGGTGCCTTGGATGTGTGATGTGACGGAATGGCCGGTCACGGATGGCAAAGTGGGTGTAATGGGGACGTGATGGCGACTGGTGCCCTGGATGCGTGACATGACGTAACGGTCGTCATGGATGACGGCCATTAAGGAATTTTTGAAAAGTTAAACAGACAGAAAATACATATACAAATCATTATTTTTAAACATTTCCATTTCTGGCATTTAGCGCAGACGTCCCAGTTTTTTGTGCACACAAAACGAGGGTGCCTATAAATAATTGGAGATATGCCCCTCTAATTCTCTTTCCTCTAAATTTTCCCTAGTAAAAACCATATGAAAATTTAACAATTATACCAATTTAGAAATTACCGTAATATCCTATTTTCCATATAAGTATATCTATTTTCTAATAAAAATATAATTTCTTGCACAAAATTTTTTTGAAAAATCCAATTAATTTCCAGACAAATCAGCAAAAAATCAGTGACCTATCTGAACATTAATTCGCATTTAAATAATTTTGAAACTTGGGAGAACTTAAAGTAAAGGATTGGGCCACATATTAATATGAGTTTTAATTTGATTTTTTACTGGGTTATTTTGTCAATTTTGTAAAGTATATATTTAAAATTATGATGTATTATGTTCACATCAAAGCATATGTTGGATTTCTAGAAATTTTTCAAAGATTACCGGAGTATGTACGAAATGGAGTGCACCGTATAATTAAAATATCACTAATTTTGTAACTGTTTTCAGTAGTTTAATCCATTTCTCCAAATACTTTCACCAAAAAACTTCAGACCGGAGCACCAGTATTTTTCAAAACTGCTTCAAATACTACATTCACTCATCAAGAAATGCACCGGGAGAAAAGCTGCAAAAATGCTATCCACCCGACTGCAAGGACGACAACTTTGGAAAATTGAACAAAATTAAGTTACTGATTGGGTTACTGGAAAGTAATGTAAGCCATAAAAATGACAAAAATAGTTTCAATAACGACCATAAAAACATACACAAGTAATATGCTCCTAAGGAAATTATAAATGATTGCAGCCCAAAAATTTATTCGAAAACAAGACTACTGTCAACAATGAGTTTAGTACGCCATGTAACTAAAATAGTTGAAAATAAGTTGTTATTAGGGTTACATGACACAATATTTCCATCCTAAAGATGAAGTAAGAGAATGAAAGAAGAAAAACATATGGCTTTGAATTTTTCAAGACATACTAAAATTAGCAACACTCAACTAGAAAGTAAAACCACAACATCTAAAAAAAGGTCATTAGGAAAATAGCAACGAAAGAAAGTTTAACAGTTAATCACTCCACTGATAATAGAAATGATTAAATGGACAATTAAAAAAGTATAAAATATATGACATTCACATTTTCAAAAATTAACATTTAGCCAAATGTGCATACAATTTTTTATAAGTTCCTTAGTCGAATAGGAAATCAATACAGACCAGTGCGGTTTTTATCGTGAACGAGGATGAGAGGTGAAGGTCTGAAAGTATGGATGTCACCAAGAGGACGATGACAAAGGAGATTGGCAAAGTGTTCATCGCCAAATGAAGTGATAACCGACAGGGTGGATGTCGTCTGCAAAATCGTCGCTTCAGAATAACTCAAAGAACCTGCCCTCCTACAAGAAGGGTTACATCTTCAAAGGAGACATACGAAAGGGAATTGTATCAGGCACCTCCAGCATGCAAATTCTCAATATCAAAAAAGCAGGAAGAGTGAAAAATCACAGGTAGGAGAAAAAACAAGTAAACCACACGTGACAATGGAAAATTAAAGAATTATTCTAATATTAAAAATAAAGAAATCTTATTCACCTAACAGGAAAGAGGATCCCATATGTCACAATAACTCCCAAACACCATAAAGGAAACAAGTAAATGTTCCAGTTCCAAGGCTCTAGAGGATTAGACTTAAAGCACCGAGTGAAGGAATCCTGAAAATAAGAGAAATCAAATATCCAAAATAAATCATTAAGCGAAGCGAAAATGACATTAAGCACAAGATGAAGGTGAACAGAAAATAATGAGGAAAATCTCCAATGAGGTTATTGATTACGGGAAAAACAAGAGTTGTGATTGCGAGAGAACACTGGCATACCTGCAAAAAATTGCCAAATCGAGTTGCAATTAAGAGAGCAACTTTAGCCTATTGAAAAAATACAAATAAATAAAGATACAAATACAAGAGAGTAATACCTTATACTAGCCGTCATCAGAAAAAGTCATTCGCGCTATCTCCATCACACAATTGAGCATTCTGTGCACGTAACCAACACTTCACTGTGACTAGGAGCTCAATGCTTTCAGTAGTAAGATGTACACTGTTGAAAGTGACAACTGCACGTCCTGCGGAGAATAAACGCTCTTCTAGGGCACTAGTCGCACATACTGAAAGAAACTCTTGCGCAAGGGTAGATAGTCGAGGGTAAGTTTGTGCGTCTATGCGCACCCACCATCCTAGTGTTGTCTACATGTCCTTTCTCTATGTCAGCGTCATATGCAGTATCCTGTACTTTGTCCGCTATGCAGTTGGCCGCAATCCGAGGAGGAGATGTACTCACTGATATACGAAATGACTTGAATCCAGCTTGAACAATGATGTTCAGCACGTGGGCAGCACATGGAACGAGTCTGATGCAACACGTACGGCCGGGATCGACGGCGCGCGTTGCAACACAAGGCTGAGATGAACAAACACGTAATTTCGTTATGGAATGCGGGAATGCATGTTTATGAAAATAACGAGAAGTACGTCAAGAGCTGAAATAGGACGGCGCCCTGGAAGAGTTCACGTACGTGTCACGTACGATTCGACTCCCGATGACCCGATAGATCAATCGATGGACGCCGACGGTGCAGGTACCCTCGATCCGACTAACTATCTCCGGTGATGGTGGCGGGCAGGATAACAAAGGGAAATATCTACCCCAAAACCCCAGGGTGCGAGGGACGATGAGGTCGACTCCCGGCGGGGGAAAACGTGAGGTAATATTGCAAGAAATAATAATACTCTATAGAGGGGTTAGCATTGTGACCTGCGGACTTAGGTCCGGTAGTCGTGGTGGGTCAAAGCCGAGTTGTAATTGGCGTGGCGGAGTAGTCGGTGGCAGAGTAGAGGATGCCGACTGGACGGTGGCGGAGTAGTCGGTGGCGTCTGGGCGACGAGCAACCAGGCCAGGCGGCGGCATCCGAGGAGAGCACAGACGGGGCCAGGGGTGGCGGCGGTGGTGGGCGGCATCGGCGGCGGTGAGCGGCGTCAACGGCGGCGAGAGGTGGCGAGCGGCGCTGGCGGCGGAAGCCTGAGGCGAGCGGCCGCGGGGGCAGAAGTGAATGGCGGCTGCGTCGGCGGCGAAGCGGCGGCAACTAAGCGGCTGCGGCGGCGAATGGCAGCGAGCTGCGACGGTGGCTGCGAGCAGTGGCAGCGGCGGCGGTGGCGGCAGCCAACGGTGAACACGGCGGCAAGTGGCGGTGGCGGACGGTGGTCGCGGTGACCAGAGACGAGGGGTTGCGGTGGCAGCGACGAGCGGCGGCGGTGGCGGCGGCGACGGCGACGGGCGGTGACGATGGCGGTGCTCGACGGCGGCGGCGGCAACGGCTCGCGGAAACCCTAGGTTTCCTTTCCTCTTTTTTTCTTCTTGACAAAAATGCCCTTTCAGTTTGATGATTTTACATGCGAATGCCACTGCTTAAATCTGGGTCACACTGAGGCAACTCAGCGGTGACTCGTCGGTACGTAAGACCGAGTCACGCTGAGTTGACTCAGCGTCGGGACCGGTCGGTCACGCTGAGTCAACTCGGCTGCTGACCCGGTTCGACCTTTCCCCGCGCCTAGGTCGTCCAGCGGCGGCAGCAGCGGCAGCGGGCGAGGCAGGCGGGGAAGGCGAAGAAACAGGCGCCACGGCTGCCCGTGGTCAGACGCCGGGTGGGCGTGGCTGACAGCGTGCAGGCACCCTGCTCGGAGCACTGGAGACGGCTCAGCTGGCGGGGCGCCTGGGCTCAAGCGCGGTCGGCTGACCGGGAAGGCCCTGTTCAGGCGTTGGTCGGGTTGCGGCGCTCAGGGTGGGCGCCGCAGCTGGCCGGAAGCAAGCACTGGGTCCTGGCGAGCAGCGAGCGGAGGAAGTTCGTCTCAGCGGCAGCATACAGTGGATTTCGGCGGTCTCTCTCCTCAGAGAGATGGACGTAGGGCGGCGGCGGCACGTTCCGGCGTAGCAAGTTCAGTCTTTAGACCAACGACGGACGGCAGCGGCGGCGTGGTGGCGGCAGCTTCCTCTTCTCCCTCAAGGGTCCCTCCCTCCTCTTGGAGGGTTCCTCCTCTCCTAACAATCTGCAAACAACTCAAAACAACTTCTCTAATCTCCTCTAGGGCATCTCTTCTCCTTTTATAGTAGGAGAGAGGAAACCCTAGGGGTCGGCCCGCGATTAGGGAAAACCCATAATCGAGCCGTAAAATGCGGTTCGAAATATGACGGAAGTGCCAAAACACGGAGGCCCTCCCCGAACAAAACACAACGACAAAGTTTGGGAAAACGCAAGGAAAGTTAATTGGGGAAGCCTTCTCGTCACGCCGTGTATTTGAACTCCGGGTCCTCCTCATCAGCTCGAGCTTCGTGACGTGGTTGTTGACGTGTCGCCGGGGGTTGACCTGGTGCTTCATCTTGCGGATGGTCCCCCATGAGTGTCGGTCCATTCAGAAAAGGTCATTCACCGGCTTGAGCTCGTTCGCGAGCAATGATATCATCTGCCCGTTTCTTGATGCATTGTCCGTAGTGATAGAGCCAACCTACATTTAAAAATGGTGAGTTTTGCAATAAAGTAATACAATGCACAATGAAGCTTGATGGTTTGTCGCTGACCTTCGTCCTCAAGCCGAAGTCATTCAACGCTTGGAGCACAATTGTGCTCATATTCTCACCATCGTGTTTCCCCACTAGCTCACGTATAGGAAGCACGTGTTCACATAGTTCCCACCAATTGTTGATCCAATGAACCGTGATGCCGAGAAGACCACATGAATTCTCAACAGTCCAAGCATCTACTGTCAATCAGACCTTGGGGACATTTGCTAATAAAACTCTATGAGCGTCCCCTTCATGACCCTGTATAGCTTCCATTTTGCAGCCTTTATTGCCTTCACCTGGCGGCGTACTTCCACATAATCTTGAATCCCACATTGTCCACAATGGCCCATGGGGATTTCGTGAGACAAACAAATTGTGTTATGATATCCTTTGTCTTCTCTAGCATCTTCGTGACTACACCACCCTGCCCATACGCCTCAGCTATCGTACGTTGATCAGGATGAGTGTCATTCGGCTTACTATATACTCTACCGTGACTGAACTACAAATGCCTCCAGAATATGTTGTTGATACGTCTTGCCACCACTTCAAACTATTCCACAGTGGGTCAACTTTTTGGTCCAAATGTAGGGGTTTTATGTCGTTTGTTTTAATTCAGACTTAACCAACAATTTTTATGAAAATTTATACTTAAATACTCTATAATTAATAAAGTGCGAGTAAGGGGTCGATCCATAGAGAGGCAGAAATTTACTTTCAGAATTTTTCTCAACCTTGGAATGAAGAGAATTTAAAAATGAGAAATATAATTTCTGAGATATTAATGGATTTTTACTCAATTTACATAAATTCTTATGATCTAAATTGAAGCAGAAATACAAAGAAAATAATAGAAATATTTTAGACTAATTTTCATAATTTTAAGTAACACTAGAAATAGGAAATAAATGTTTTTTGAATTTTTCTTGAATTTAAATAATACAAAAATAGTAGAAATATTACAAAGGAGAGTTAAATATTTTTTTAAGAATTTTTTTAGATGTTATTGAATATTGATTATATTGATTTATTGATTTTTCTGATTTTTTGGAATTTTTGAATACAGAAAATAAGGAAAATACCTTTCCCGGCTATCGCCGGCAGTCCTTGTGTGGCCCATATAGGGCTGAACTTAGTGGGTCAGCCCACTAAGGTTCAGCCCAATTCGACAAAATCAAGACTTAGCCAAATGGGCTAAGCCCTATTGGGCTTGACCCAATATGATCAGGGCTTAGTCAATTTGACTACACGTTTTTTTGCCCTACAAGATGGAACTCAAATACAATTTTTTTTTGAAATTCGAAAGGAAGAATGAAGGATGATCTAGAGAGAAACTTTAATAGATTTTAGAGAGAGAGAAAATGACTGAAATGAAGAGATAGAGAGAAAATGAAGAGAGGGTATAGAAGAAGTTTGAGATAGAATTTGAAGGTGCAAATGAAGGATACTTTTTATGAAATTTTGAGAGGATGAACTAGGAATATTTATGAAGATATAGAGAGAGAACATCTAATATTTAGAGTGAGAAAATAATAGATTTTAAGGGTAAATGGATAGATGATGATGTGAAAAATGGAAACCTAGGTTCCTAAAACCTCAATGCAAGTCTGGTGAGCCCTCAATGCTTCCTCTCAAGTGAGGATCCTTATATTTTGCCATGGTCAGGCATTTTTTGATGCAAACAAGAGACGAGATTGAATGAAAACTTCAACAAACTTACATTAAGCAGGTTGAACAACCTGGATTCTGAAATCTGTCTTGTCCTGTTGGCCAGCCACTTGCTAGAGCACGTCTAGAATGAGTGGAAATGAGTGAGAAAATAGTATTTATAGATTGGAAGAATTACTAGATACCCCTTTGAGTATTCCCTATTTTCTTTTCTTGCCATTTTTGCCTCTTTTTTCCATGGGTTGAGATTTTCCTTGTATAATCTTCAACTTCTTTTTTTTGTGAAGGCTTTTGAGAGCCCAATGGACAGGTCAGGTGGTGGCTCATCTTCCTCTGATTTCTCATTGGACGACCCAAAACATCATTTTTCTCCTTTCAACCCCCTTTTGAGAATCACTAAACTTTCAAAAATTCTCCAACACTAGAAGAATTGTATCTTCTCATTCCTGTGAATTTCTGCACATGTGAAGCTATAGAATACTCATCAGTGTTAAAAATTCTTGACTTCAAAGAAGTCAATGATTTTAGTCAAAAATAAACATAATGTGCAAAAATTAGAATTTATAGCTGATGCCTAAATATTAGCTGACTCAAGTAATAACATGATAAATTCTGAATTAATAATACCATAATCATCTAAATATCCATTCATTTATCTTTTTATAAGAGTTCCCTTCAACTTACAATATATTCTACCATGACTGAACTGCAAATGCCTCCAGAATACGTTTGTCCACCCGTCTTCCCGCAGCTTCAACCTATTCTGTGTGGGTCAACTTTTTTGTCGCAACATAATAGGCACGCCCATATGCCTGACCTAACCTCTGTGAAATATCTCATTATTTTTGCCTTCCTTTCGTGTTTGGTACATGAAGTCCCAACCAACTGTAGAGGGGTTTCTCTAACATTGTATGTCGATGATTCTATTGTGAAGTCAATGCACACTTCACCACGTGGAGTTTCCATTGGCAACTGGTTCATAGAGAAGAGGCAAACTCTGCTCTGCTCATTGCAAAATTCATAAGATTGCATTGAGCTTCATTCTAAAATTGCTCATTTAGTTATATTAAAAAATTAAGTCATTTACCTACATTCATACATTCCCATAACACAAAACATAAAGTAAACATTGAATAAGTCTCCATGAAAGAAACACTAAGATACAATAAGCATTCTTAAACATTCAGTTAACAAGCTGAACCTTCTGAAGAAATGATATGAACGGCAAGAACTGTAGGTGAGTTTCCTTGCTGAAGAGATATGGGATGCAACATCAGTTTAGGACCCCATATAACCAAACCCTCAAGCTATCAGAGAGTTTTTTAATAAAATAGCTTAAGTCAAGGTGAATGACTCTTTCACTATCATGAAAGGCTTTTCCAATGGATCCAGCATAATTTTTGATCCAAAGAGTGGGTAAGAATTCAAGGTGAGCAGGAAGCACCTACAGCCTTTCGCCAACATTGAGCTACCTCCATCTCCCCCAACTCTCTTGGCCAAGATCCACGTACTTTAATAATTCATCATTGAGATCACCAATTAACATTCCACCACACCAAAAACTCTTTACACCGAACCACTTGCCCATATTTGTCCCCAAAGATTGGTGTTACCAAAGTAAAAAATTTACAACTTCTGCACATGATTTACTCCTTTCTATCATGAATAAATACCCAATTTCTACCACCTATTGTGGATATCACCTTCTCTCTTCTCCACTTGGTGGCGCTACTCAATTTCATCATTTCTACTATTTTGAGATTATTATGAATCTTGCCCTACATATATGAGCGCACAACCTTTTTCTCATTACCATACTATGTTTATTTCCTAAATTGTGATGGGTATTACGAGGATTCAAGCCAATCATATTTCTTGTCGAACATGAAAATCCCCCCGATGACAAATCTTAACTCCAATCTAGATTCTATCCCGTTATTCAACACGATTGAACAAAAAAATAAAAACAGTGAGGAAACGAGACGATCAATCACTCCCTTTAATCGAACAAGGAAATTCTAAATGAAATTACCAGATTGATACTCCGTCACTGATGACGATGACAACTTCTCAACGATGATCATTAAAACCAGTATGAATACGGGGGGTGATACTCGATCTGGATGTCCAACTTAAGAGAGCCCTCAATAATCGAAAGATTTACTTAGAACCTACAACAACATAGAGCAGATGATTATTTAATAACATGTATTTTTTAAAACAATAAAGACTTAATGTGCAGCTATATTGGGTACCCAAATATTCTTCTGTAACCCAAGAGAAAATTATAAAAGGTAAGAGAGTTGAGCTTTAATATCATGATATGAAGACGTCTTACGAAGTCTTTTGTTTTATCAAATTTTAATATCATGGTAGGAAGACAAAATTCCAGCCTCCCGACACCATCACTCAGACTCCACAACGAAGAGGGCTGTTGTCTGAAAACAACCTCCGTTGTTTTATCAAACCTTCAACCTAGTTTCTTGTACTTATTTGGGCTACTCATGATAGCATTTGGGCATATCTAGAAGATCCTCCGGCTTTTCAAAGGCGGATAGATTTGGGGAGACAGTATCCTAAGGTAAAGTAAACTTATGCAGAGGATTATACTCTCTCATTCTAGCATTATATAACGTATTACTGCCTGCTTTCTATCAGGATTTATGAAGGCGATCGACAATCTCAGAAGAAAAGGCAAACAAAAGAGAGTAAATGATGTGACGAAGAGTATAACAAAGCTAATAAAGGGGATAATCTAATGGCGTCCATCAACAATAAATGTGGCAAAGGCCGCAATCTAACCTCTCAAATAAAACGAGAAGAGTTAAGATTTTAACCCTGCGTGAAGGTCCAAGGGTTGGATTCACCGAGATTATGCAACCCAATGGAGCAAGCCGATTGAAGAGCTTCAACAGAGAAGGCCAGCCCTGCTGGCAGAGAGGAGAGAGGAAAAGATGAGAGCTTGAAAGAAAGAAAGAGAGAAGAGCAAGAGAGAGAATCAAATGGAGAAGAATACATTGCATTAAGGGTTTCATTCACATCACCGGTGATGGCGATGCCGTCACGGTGATGTGAACTTGACGGGACAACCTATGGAATGACAGTAATGGGAAGGTGATCATTTTTTTGGCATATGCTAGTATGCGTAACGGGATGGTGACGTGAGGAAAGTTTCATCAGGTCACCATCCGTCACGTTCTATCATCCGTTCCATCACGTCCGGGGCATCACTTCCCGGAGGTGTTGTTCCCTACTCTTCCCCCTTTTGCTCTCCCCCTTTCTCTGTCTCTATCCCTTTCTCTCTCTCCCTTCTCTCTATCCCTTTCTCTCTCTCTTCTCTCTCTGTCCCTTCCTCTCTCTCTCTTCTCTCTCTGTCCCTTCCTCTCTCTCCCTTCTCTTTCTCTTTCTCTCTATCCCTTTATCTTTCTCGCTCTGTACTTTAATTGTGGCCTACGAGTTCCTAGTCATGTAATTCTAAATAGTATTTGTTTGGGTGCATTGAGAAGTTCGCGAAGACAGTTGAGTAGTAAAGATGGGATCAATCACCCTCGATATACAAGGAGACAGCTCAATGTAGATGATGCGATGAAGTCCTTAGACAAGGTAGTAAAATATCATAGAATATTTCTCCGATGATTTCATAACACATCAGTACAAACTCGAATGACCAAACCTAACTAACCCTACCATTCGTAAAACCAACATCTGAGTGTATGTACCATACCTTGGATAGGTATCATGAAAAAATAGAGGAGCAATTGCATACATATTGAGACACTAGATCTTATAAATTCAATATCTAATTTTATCTTTGAGAAACTCTGACTTATCATCCAAAGTGACAAAAAAATGTTCTTACTTTTCATCTTTCTTTTTAGGTACAAAAAATTATTTTGATATGGTGTAAACCGTTAAGTGTGATATTTTTATAAAGAGAATTTTTTTAACTTTAATTCCATACATAAATTTTATTTCTGAATCGAGATCCTGTTTTTTAATTTTTATAATTTTAAAATACAATTTTGGTCAGTTTGCGCCTTTTCGATACAGCATGTTGTGACGGCATATTCAGATTGCAGTATATTATTTTTGTACAATCACATGTCAAACTCTCCCATGATTGGCTTGTCCTTTTTAAAATAATGGAAAATGTCTAATTATACTACTCTTTTAATATAAAATTATCATGTATTCAAAACTCTGCTTAAAAAAAATGATGACATCTTTTTTTATGAAAAAAGTCACGCAAAAGTAACTCTATAATTGATAACTAACGGAGTAAGCATTTATAAAACTCTAAAATTGGTGTCTAATTCAAGTATTATCACAATTTTATCCATTTAAAGATTTTAAATAGTGTTGTTATCATATATTTACATGTCGATTACTATTTGAATTCTGATTGTATTATAATATTTATGTTAATTTATGGATTTTATGAAATTTATGTAGGTTTGGAATAACTCTATTTAAATGGAAATGCCAGGTTTAAAAATTAGTTTAATGCTAATTAATGTGGGGATGAATTAGTGAATTTTCTAGATTTTTTTGAATTTTATTGAATTTTTTTGGGAATTTATTTGAATAATAAATGAATGTTTAAATAGAAAATGATATAATTACAAGGAAAATAGTAGTATAAGTCAATTTCTAAAGTCGGAGGGACTTTTCTGAAATTCTGGTTGCAAATATGCCCTTAAAACAGCTCTCGGTCGTGCATTGCAGGTGTAAAGATCCAATATAAAATAGTTTGAGACTTTTATCAAAATAATATTAATTTTTCTATGTTTTGTAGGAAAATATGGAGGAGAGAGAAAGCAGAGGGACATATGTACAAATGCTTTTGGATGGGGTCCATTTGCGCATGCGAATTGAGTTAGGGACTTTTGCAAAAAAACTCCAAGAACTTGAATTTGCGGGGCCACGTGGCCAAATCTTGGCTGTCAGAAGAGATTCCGACGGCCTAAATGTTATCCGCATATGCATCGTTTTGAGCGGCAAGTGCACCGCCCGTGCTACGCATACAAATTGCATGCACGGGAGGTGACGTGGCAGCTTGTGAGTGGTCGATGCTATTAAAACACACAGGCAAGTGCATTTTAAAATGTTTCTCTGTTATTTTTTATTTCTTTTACATTCAGGACAGGGGAACATGGGGCGTTGAGAGAGGAGGCACCAAAATGCCTTTAAAATTCGCCAACCAATCAGGGATCAATAACATGGCGTATAATGTGAATTTAAAATTAAATAAATGAATATCGATCCAATGGCTTTGATTAGTCAATATTTATTTATTCATAACTTTTAATCCTGAAGTCAGATTGAGCTCAAATTTTATGGGATTGCTCATCCTAACCTCCTCTTTCTTTATGTATGAGTCGAATCAACAGATCAAGCCTACATTGATGGGGAAAAAATTAGTTACTTATTGAGGGGTAAAATGGTGATTTTGCCCATTTAACCTAAGTATAAAATCTGAAATTCGAGTTGAGGAGGCCATGCTGGAAGGGGCCCTTTCGTAACTACAAGACAAAGAGGAGAGCCAGCCTGAATCATCTCCATTTGGTATTTTTTGCTTCATTGTATTTGTATTTTAGTGTAATTTGGATTATGTGTTAGTGAAATTTGTGATTGTTCTTCTTGATCTCAGTCTGAAACTCTAAATCACTTTGCTTGAGTGACGTGTACAAGCTCTTACTAGGATTGAGAGGATATATCATTAAATTGACCTTGCTATTCCATTTGCACATTAAAAAAAATCATAAAAAGTTTAATTTCTAGGAAAGATTAGATGGCGTTCATGAGATAGTAGTGGATAAATTTAGATACCCAATTCCCCTAAAAAAAATAAAACCAAATTAGCTTCTTAATCCCTCTACTTGACTCCATTGATCCTTTCTATTGGATCAAAAACGATAATTTACAGATCCCTAATTCCTCTATTCTTCCCACCTCTTCTACCCTCCTTTCTAAATTATTCATTTAATTAGGGTAATTTGATCTTCATTGAAGATTAAGTTAACCCTACTTACAACAAAATATCTCAATTGGATACCTAATTGAATTTTCTTTCTAGCTTCCCTTGGATGATACCCATACTTATCATTGTGCATCTTAAGTTAGGGCCCTATAAATTTTACTGTATAATCTAAACTTAAGAACGATAAGGGATTATAAAATTGAATAATTCACCCCTAATTTTTGGCTTATCAAGCATTGTGCTACATTTTAATGAAAATAATCAAACATGAATTCAATATTTAGTCATTTAAATGTAAGTAAACATTGGAAAAGAGAATGACAGTGGAATATAATCAATAAAAAGGGACTGACATTGCCAAAGTTTTTTACGTTAAGTTTTCATGTGGCACCAAGAAATAGGAACAGGATGGTACACGTAGAATAAAACCAAAATAAAAATACCATCCAAAATCCAGAAGATGTGTCCCAACAAACTTAGGTTCAAAAAGTGGAAAACGTTGAATGATTTAGAAAGAAAAATATGGAGCACAAATAGTGTAACTTTAGGATGCAGCTTCAAAAATATAACTAATAATTGTTTTCTTTACGATGTCATAATTACAGCTAATCACAACTGAAGTAAACTGTTAGTATGTAGTTAAGATTGCATGAGTATAAAAGGACTATTGCGCAAAAACTTGAGGGCTGGGTCATCTCTGGCTTTGATGTTATTTACAATCTAAATTTATAAATGGAAGCTTTTAAAAATCTACAGGAATGACTCTCACAAGTTTATGCCAATTGAAAGAATATTATCTTCCACACTATCCTCTAAATAATTATGAATAATAAAATTTTCAAAAAGTGTTGAATTGTGAACCAAGTATTTGTCGTACTAAATAAATATTCCCCTTTATCTCTACTATCATTCTTGTATCTTTTCATATTTTTTTCTTTCATATTATTCTCTACATAATTTTAAAGAATAAAATTTTCAATGAAGATTGAATTGTAAATCAAGGTTTCACCATCCCTCTTATCTCTACCATCATTACTGTATATTTTCATATTTTTCCTCATTCACCATTTAGCATATAGTATTAAATTTGTCATTATTACATATGGAGGTGACTCATGCTCATCCTTTAAATATTAACTTTTGTGAGGTGAATTATAATTTTTATAATTAATTCAATTTTACTTAGTAGTGACTAATCTCCTAATTTGAGTCATTATATAGAAATGCTTACCTGTAGAAACGACCTTCTCCACTTGTCAGACTTGAAAGGCCATGGGTTTCTAACAAGATGAAGATTTAGACTCATAATCAATCTTATTACCTTTCCCTATTTGTAGGGTTTGGAGGGTTTCATAGCCTTGATTATTAATTCAAAAATGTGAATGGAGGCCTTGGTGGACGAGAAGGTATATCATTATAGGATAAGGGTTTAGTTTCAAGCTACACAACTTTTGGTCTGCAATAATACATTACAAGCTTGCATCGAATTCCCATTTTATGCGATTGGCTTTTATGATTTGAGATAATACCACAAGAATTTCTATCCTGTTTGAAGAATATCAACATTATAACATTATATTCTTAAAAGATATTATAAGGTATACTAATCTGGGGAACGTCACAATCTGACCAAAATTTAGTCAAACAGGACAGAACCCAAGACAGTCAAGTCTGCTCAGCAGACCAAACTTCCAATCTGGTTTCAGTTTGAGAGTCAACTGGACTAAGACGGAAAGTGCAATGATTATTATATTTCATAAAGTTAGATTTTATCCTTTCTCTCTTGATCTCTCTCTCGTTCTATATTTCTCACTCTCTCTCTCAATCAGGCAATATTTCTTTGCCTCTCACTCTCTCCTCTTTTTTTTATATTTATCTCCTTCCCTCTGACTTTCTCCCCCTCTCAAACTCTTATCTCTTTCCCTCTCAATCCCCTTGTATAACGCTTTGTTCCCTACTTCTCTCGAATGAGTAGATCACATCCACTTTTAAATGAACCCTACTCACCTCCATAAACATTTCCAGAAAGTGGATGGCAGCTTCGCTCCAGAAAGTACCGCTAGACAGCAACATAAATGGATAACCTTTGACCACATTAGTAGTGACATCGGGATAAGCTCCTGCTTTGATGCTAGCCAACTGAGAGTAGGTTTTTCCTTTTTTCTGTTCGAAAACGAGCAATATATACTTTCCCCCCTCTCTTAATCTCTTTCTCTCTCTTTCCTGCTCACCATCTCTTGTTGTAAGTTGATCCCACGTCTCGGGAGCATTTACAGCTTGAGAAGCATCTCTCACTTGAAAGGGAACCCAAAGTTTAATGGTTTGATTGCTAGTATTGGATATTTTTATCATCCAAGATTGCTGAGTCAAATTAAAATACATTATTTCTAGTGTTGGATATTCACATAAACAATTTATTTGATGTATTGCATTTTTTCGACGAGAAAAACTGCAGGGTATATTTTTATGTTACAGTTAATTCTTACATTTTGTAAATGTAGACACTGACTAGTCAACCTCACCAGACTGAGACATGACAAAACTGAATGGATCTTCAGAACTAGGTCTAGGTCTTTGCTTTGTTGAATGGACCGAGACCTACCGCTGAGCCAAGACAAAACTGGACTGAACTTCAGGTCTAAGTCTAGGTCTTCACTTTGAATGGACCGAGACCGACCACTGAGCCAAGACAAAACTGGACTGAACTTCGGGTCTAGGTCTAGGTTTAAGTTTCAGCTATAAATGGACCGAGACCGGACAGTGACGGTACTCAATCACCACATCTGGATGCAAACAGAGCTAGAATAGTACAAGATTATTGATTAAACAGTACAAGAAGCCACATATCCTTGAGAGAAGCTTTATTATCATGCAGGGTAAGGTTGTAGAGGGTTCTACTTCACATATGAGATACACCTTCCAATCTTTTTCTAAGTCCTTCTCTAATTTCTAATTTATGATTATGCTACAATTAGTCTTATGAATATGTGGCGCATGTATGTAAGAGCCAACATATTCACTTATTGACTTTAATGCATGATGGATGATGAAAGAAAAGACCATGATCACCTTAGATGAACAAGGAAACAGAAAAGGGGAAAGATGAGATGACCTTCTAGAAGCCATTCATCTTCCTCCCCTCTGCCAAGGTCTTGTAGAGGCGAGTTATACCCTCCTGCAGACACGGAGAAGACGACTGGTGAGGAACGAGAAAAATATAATATATATGATTTATGATGTAGAAAAGGCGGCGACGTATCACCTCGTAATGCTTCTTCATGTGGGATCTTCTTTTCTTGAGGGTGGGAGTGACCATACCCTTCTCGATATCAAAGGGTTCCGGGTCTAGAATAACCCCTTTTATGTACTCGAAGCCTTTCAGCTGTTTCACATGATGACCCACGATGAGGGACTTGACTTGAATTCGGAATGTTTGTGCATGTAGGTTCTAGAGAGAGAAAGGGACACAGAGAGAGAGACCTAAGGAGAGAGGTAGAGAGGGTGGAGGAGAGAGAAATTGAGAGCAAGACTGAGGGAGAGAGAGGGTGGAAGGGGGGAGTGAGAGAGTGAAATGGAGAGCAGGACCGAGGATGAGAGAGTGAGAGGGGGGAGTGTGAGAAGGAGACAGAACCAGAAATAGGGCAATTAGGGACCAGAAATGGAGAGACAGAAATAGGAATGGAGTGAGAGACCAGAAATAGGGAAATTAGAGACAGAAATAATGAAATGGAGAGCCAGAAATGGAGAGCAACCGTCATCCATCACGTCACACGTCACGGTGACGGCAACGTGACGGATGACGTGACGGTGACGAAATTAGGGACCCGTGACAGAGAGGTGACCGAAGACGAACAGGGCGTGACAGTGACACGACGGTGATGGGGGGCCTCGGACGAGATCCGTGACAGGACGGCAGTCACGGATGACGGCCGAGATGGATTTTTAAAAATGACCCAAAAAGCTTAAAATCGTTAGATTTAAGCTTTTCGACGGCCGAGATCTCGCCACGTAGTGTCGCTAGCTCGATTTCTTGGCATTTTGCAGAAAAGTCCATGCATTAATTCAAGCGTGCAAAAGGATGTCGTCCAAAGATAATTGGAGATATGCCCCTCCAATTCTCTCCTCAGCATGGTTTTTCCCCGTCACACGTGACGGTGACACCGTCTGGTGACGGGGATGTGACGGGGACACCACAAATCATGATGGTGACGCAAACGTGACGGATTTTTCCAAAATTCTTGGACGTGTGATGGGACAGTGACATGGCAAAACTTTCGTCACGTCACCGTCCATCACAGATCTTCATCCGTCCCGTCACGTCCCGGACGTGCAGTTCCCTAGTGAGAAAGAGAGAGGAAAGAGAGGGAGAGAGAGGAGAGCGACTGAGAAGATTAGGAAGGAGGGAGAAAGGGATAAGGGTGGAAAGAAAGAGAGAGAGAGAGAAGGGGGAGAGAGAAAGTTTGAAAGAGAGGGGGAGAAGGGAAAGATCGAGTCGGTGAGTGAGGGGAACGGATCGATAGGGAGAAAGAGAGAGTGAGAGAGAAGAGAGAGAAAGTACCTTCTCCCTATCAGCAATGGCTTTCAACTCTTGAAGAATAGCATGTTGGAGCTGATCCAGCTCGCAGAGTTGAGAGAATGAGCCAATGTGTCCTTTCGATTCCGCCCACTTGATAGTGTTCTCTTCATTTGGGACGACCACCGCGACCAGCATAGATTGGAAACTGTCTCCATAAACCCAAATCTGGCACCAACCAACAGGCCATTTTAATAAAGATAACGGTCCACAATTATAAATATTTATACAAGAAGTAATTTTCCAAAGAAATCCTTTTAAAACCAGTTTTTAGTTTCTTTCTAACCCACATAATCCAAGGAGATATATTGAGAGCCCTTGATTCAACAAGTAAACTTTCTCTGAAGAACTCACAAGTAAAATATACACGAATTATATAAGTATCGACCTATAAAAATACATTGTCAATACATAAATGTATAAGTTAAAAATTACATAAATCTCAGTAATATCCAAAAGAGAGAATACGACAAACTTTAGACATTCCAACTTTGAATAATCTGATTATTTTCTTCATTAATAGTATGGATAATACTCATATCCTATAGAATGCAAAAAAATTTGATGGACTCACTTGCTGAGAAAAAAGCAACAACTATGACATTTAGAGATAAGTTAAAAATCATTAAATATAGCCAAGAACAATAGGCTGATTAGCTGAGAGAAAGCCTACAATTCAGACTTGCATAGATTAATGAGGCAAACAAATTCATGAAATATCGTTAATAACATTTTTTTAGAAAATCTATAGTTAATAACATTTTACACACCAGCTGAGAATAAGGTCAGAATCAAGACTCTAAGAGATTAAATATAGATATTAGTACTGAACTCACAAGCCGAGAATAACTTCATAATCAAGAATTAAATAGATTAATTGGAGAAAATGTTCACGAAATATAGTTAAAAATATTGTACACACTCGCTGAGACTAACATCTTAATCAAGAATTTAGGAGATTAATTAGACAAAGAGTTCATTAAATATAGTTAATATTTTTTTCCTTGCTAGCTGAGGAAAACGTCATAATCAAGAATTTAGGAGATTAATTAGACAAAGATTTCATTAAATATAGTAAATATTTTTTCCTCGCTGGATGAGAAAAACGTCATAATCAAGAATTTAACAGATTAGTTGGATAAAAAATAAAAAAAGCACATGAAACCAATCCACAGAAACATTAAGATGGAAAACTTACGTCATCCACGAGGGGAGAAACAGTGAACACTTTCTCCAGGAATTCAGCGGCCACATATTCTCCCTGGGAAAGCTTAAAAATGTTCTTCTTCCTGTCTATGATTTTCAAGACACCATCCGGACTCATCTCCCCAATGTCCCCTGCAGAAAATTGTGTTGGCCACATCACCAAACTGAAAAGAAAATTAAAAAGAAAAAAGAAGATAAAGGGTAGCATTACCAGTGTAGAACCAGCCATCCTTGAGGACCTCTCTGGTCAACTCCTCGTTCTTGAAGTACCCGGAGAAGACGGTCTTTCCCCGGATGCAGATTTCCCCGCGAGATGGGTTCGCCAGAGGGTCATATCCCATTTCCGGAACTTCGACGAGGCGGATCTCGTTGTATGTGGAGGGGACCCCCACCGTGCCCATCATGGACAAGTCATCAGGTAGGTTAACCGAGCAGGACCCACACGTTTCAGTCAAACCTGAAATACTTGTCCACGGTTAACCACAACTCCAAAGAAGAATGATGCATTATAAGTAAGATTTTTCATTAGAAGTAGTTGATTTTAAAATTTAAGTATCGATATAAATCACCGGTCATGTCATAATATGAGCCTCTACTGAACATTATAGAGGGAAACACATCTAACTATAAAAAAATCAAAATAATGAAATGAATTAGACCATGATTTAATTGTTTTATTATTCTAAAAAGATGAAAACTTCATTCATTTGTCCTCATTTCTCAAGTAGGGTAGCTTTGAAAAAATTCTAATCGATATCTATTGAGTTGTCTTAGCACCTTTTTCGATTGTCTCATCTCAAATATGTACGCTTATTATTCTTTATTCTAATTCGTAAATTGGAGATAATTTAACTGTCAAGACACTTGAAAATGGTGCTCTATTGTAACGCAATACATACCCTTTGTGGTCTTGGTACTGATCTCTATCTAGGAGGGCCCTTGGTAAGGAAGAGAGAGAACAATAGAAAAAAGGGTAATTCAAGACCTGGATCAACAACTTTGCCCTTTTTTGAAGGACCTACCTTCTAATTCAACTAATTTTGGCTTACCTCCTGCAGTGAGGGAGGACCTACCTTCTAATTCAACTAATTCTTGTCTTCCCTCCTGCCGAGAGGGATACAAGAATTCAAAGGGAAAAGCTACGTTAAAAGGAAAATTCCAAAAAGATATCCTAATAGGGGGCTGGCCATCACATCACAAAACTGTAAGAAGGTTGACAGAAGCCGAGGAGTTCCTATGGGGAGAAACGGGATAATCGATCGACTAAGGTGAAGCCGGCTGAAGATCCAGTGAGACAATTATAGAAAGACAGGATGCCAACTTCAAATCTTAATTTCTATCGTCCATAAAAGGGAGGGATACAGATTCAAATGGACGATAACCCTAAAAGATTTGGAAGCACATTTGCCCAACCCCACCAGATTTTATACTCTTGAAAATAATAATAATAATTTTCCACCCTCCAGACATCTAATCCAAATAACTAGAATAAGGGAAGAAGAGCTCATTCACCATAGCCCTGGACAAAGTGGGCACAGCACGTGACCCGAAGGAACTCCTCAATTTCAGTGCTGATTGGAGCTCCTCCAGTTATAATAAGGCGAATGCGACCTCCAAGACGAGCACTGACCTGCTCAGGAAGTTGCTTTCATCAGTTTATTGGAGTGAAGAGAGAATAAGGTACAGAACACTTGGTAAAAATGTGAAATTCCAGACCTTACGAAATGCCAAGCGATCTGCCAACGGAGACGCACATTTATGAGAATACCCAGCTCTCATGTAATAAAGTTTCCTTCATGGACAACAAAAATGCTTTCTCAGATTGAGCAAAAATTTGTGCCACAGAATCAAATGTTTATTTAACTAGAACACTGAGAGAGAAAAAATTCACATTTACTTGAAATATTCTAAATTTGAACAGTATGATTTTTTTTCTGTAATAACAATAACGAGATATATTTAGTGAAAATTTAATATTAATTGGCTTTTCTGAAACTGAAAAAAGGCATAAATCAAGACTCTAAGAGATTAATTAGACCAAAAAAAAGAACATGAAAGTAATCCACATCAGGATGTGTGCCCATAAAGCATATTCACATCAAACTTACCGCTGATAAAGATAGTTAAAAATCCTCCTCCTCAAGGGGGGAAGTTCATCCAGTACCTTCACAATACCTGAGACTTTCTGCGTTAGCGTCTTTTAAGGGAAAGCTCACACTGTAGTCAATCAAGAGGAAAAGGAAAAGAAGCATAAATACCAGCATGAATTTTTTCAAAAACTCTTGGCACCCCAGTGAATAATGTTGGCTTGAGCTCCGCGAGATCCTCTTTAATAGCATTAAAGTCCTAAAGTATAATGAAGATGTGAAAAAATAATTCCAAAGATAAGTCTTAGAGAAGATGATTATTAGAATAGCATACATACCCCATGGTAGAAGCCAACGGAGGCACCCTTGTAGAAGAAATACTCTTCAATCATGCGGTCCAGGATGTGTGCAAGAGGAAGGAAGGAAAGGAAGACATCATCCGTGGTCATCTGTAACAAGTAAAAATAAAATTATAACAAATAATTTCTAAGAAAAATTATAGAGGTGTTGACAGAAAAATTGACATCTCTGCTGAAAAATTATTGTGAATCTAACCTTCTCCTCAAATTGATCCATGAAAACGTCAACACTTCTCACATACATCGCATGATTATCATGGGTCAGAATAGCCCCTTTAGGGTTTCCACTCGTCCCACTTGTGTACATGATGGTGCATATATCTTCGCATTTAGGCGGGATTGGGTCGGATGGGTAGTCTTTTCCCTATTTGAGACAGAATCGTGAATGTCATGAAGGAAAATAAGACAAAATCATGCGAAGAAAATATCAAAGTACATTAGAAGACAGAGCATTACGTTCGAGAATGAGATGATCCGCCACAAATTGTCTTTACCATTAAAAAATAGTTATAAAACTTTTTTCCTTCACAATAAAATCATCACAGAGTAATGCCGCGAGAAAACTATGTACACACTAACCAACTGAACGAACTCGTCCCATGAAAATGGCTGTACACCAAGTTGTGTCGCATCACCCCTTTGTTCATCTTTTAAGGTCGTGAAGCTAATGATTGCTGCAACAGACGGAGAGCTGGGTATCAGAAAGAACGAACTAACCTTCATTAGGTATATAGCATTTGATCTAAACCATGAAAAGCAAACTGAGTTGAAAAACTAATAACGAAACATCACGTTACACAAATTTAATAAATCTAGTATTAAATATACAAGTAATGCCTTTGCGATAAATATCTGAGGCAGAATATATATATATATATTAATATTTTGTCGATTACAATTTATTACGAGACATCACATTGCACTTAATTTGAGATCATATTTGACTTTTTATTCGCTTAATCGACATGAAATCACTTTCAGTCATGATTTAAAAATCGGGTTTCTTAATAAACAGAGTTCGAAGCATTGGATATTTGTTTTGCAGAATCCAAGTTAAACAAGCCGACTCTTACCCTTTAGCCTCTTTGCAGACGGGCTGTTCAAGGTCTGCAAAATATTATAAATATGGTAGCCCGTCACCCAATAAGATTGTCGAGAAAAAAAGATAATTACAGATTTAATAAAAAATGGGTGAATGACACGTGCCCTCTTAGTTAGAAGGTACTTACTCCATTTATTTTCTTGTCTTGGACAAAAACATAATCAATTTCAGCATGATCTATCACGTAATCTACAGCCGCGGCCCCTATAAAGAAAAAGAAAACATCACCGTACTGACCCAAATCTGACTTTGAAATATTAAGACAGACTTTCACCAATAAAAAAATTACCAAGAGTGTCATACAAAGGAATGCAGATCAAGCTGTAACCGTTGCAAGCCTGCGTACAATTAATTCTATGACCGTCCTTTGACATACCGAAGGGGAACTATCAAATAAAGTATCCTTACCTCCATAGAAACTATCCACTGTGGGCAGTTAATTCCATATATTCCAACCCGAGAGCCCTGTTCGTATTAGAAATCTCAGTGAACACAACTTATTTTAAAAAATTGACGAAAAAAAATTGTTAAATTTAATAGATAGAACCATACGGGCTTAGCTCCCAAATGCGCAAGTGCAGAGCCGACGTTTAGCACTTCCTCAAAAACCGTTTCGTAGGTTTTCCAAACGTACGGCCCCAGCTACACCACCAAGAAAAAATGAGCTATAAAATTACATGATATAACTTCGACATTGATGAATCTATACCTTTCCATTGACTAATTCACGCCACCCAAGCATTCTGTTCTTGGAGTGCTTCTTTGCGGACACACTATAAAAACAGTGCATTTACCTCAGATTATAATTACATTAGTCAAATTATTTTTCTCTTTTTGCAGGAAAACATACCTGAAGACCTCCCATGAAGTACTCATCCCAGGTTTCGGAGGGGGAAATCCATCTTTGGCGAGGATGCAGCGGTAAACAGGACCAATGGAAGGCTCTCCGTCCTTGCCTGGCCTTCCGCCTTCTACCTCGATCCCAACAGGCTTGATCAGCGTTTCCATCTTTCCTTCTGATTGATCAGAAAAACAGGATTGAGCGACGCAGAAAGAAGTTGAAATGAGTATTGAGGCGATGAACACAGATCGGAGAGAAGATCCCTAGTTTTAGAGGTCTGAGAGAACACGAGATTCATGGTAGTGCGACGAGTGAGAAGAAGACGGTAATAAATGTTATCCCGTGGTTGGTTTTAATACGTTTTAACCTCGGAGAGAAAGACAATTTTCGATGAAATTGCTCGACAAGATGATAGGTAAAGGCTGTGAAAGTAGCGAGTAATTTAGAATTGAGATTTCTCAAATCCGACAAAATTTGAGTAGATGGGTGCCATTCGAAAGCTCCAAAACTATCCAACTGTTCGAAAATCGAGGAATTAAACAAGAAAGGACTAGGGCTATAACAGTAACAGACTCTGCAACGAGTCTGTAACTCCAATTTGCAGCCTCGCAAATCGGACAAAAATAAGCAGGTAGATGCAACTCGACGGCCCCACGGCTCTCAAACTCATCTAAAATTAGAACTATTGCAAGTCAGTAATTAGAACTATTCGGAACTATTGTTCCAAATTAAATGTCTTCTTATCCGACATAAAAGAGTACAAAGATGTAAATCGAAGGATCCAAGGCTCTCGAACTCTTCTAAAATCGAGAATCAGGCCTAGTAGAGTGGCAGACTTTGCAACGAGTCAGTAATTAAGAATTATACGTTTTTCAATCCGACGAAAATGAGTACATAGATGTAATTCGAAGGATTCAAGGCTCTCGAACTCCTCTAAAATCGGGAATCAGGACTAGTAGAGAAGCAGACTTCGCAAGGAGTCACTAATTCCGAATTTTTGACGTGTTTTAATCCGACAATAACGAGTACACAGCAGTAACTCGAGGATCCAAAGCTTTCAAATTCTTTCAAAATCGAGTGTTAGGCCAAGTCGTGTAGCAGACTGTGCAACGAGTCAGTAATTCCGAATTTTTACGTTTTTTAATCCGAGAAAGATGCGTACACACCAGTAACTCGAAGGATCCAATGATCTCAAACTATTCTGTAAACGAAAACTAGGATACTCCTGTAACACACTATGCAAAGATTCTGTAATTTCAAACTGCAAGCTCTTAATCCTACAAAAGCGACGGATAGATGCATCTCGAAGGCTCTCAAACTCTTCAAAACCCGAGGGATAAACCAGAAAAACGCACAACTAGTTTTACTTCTGTAACGAGTCAGTAATTCCGAGCTGCGATCACTCAGATCAGTGAAAACTAAGCAGACACATTTCAAATTCCGGCCGACAAAGACACAAAATCAAAGCGGATGACGGATTCTGAGCTTACTCTTCGACATGGAGTGAGAAATTGATTGAAGATCGGCGATGCAATCTGAAATAGGCGTTTCCTAAAGACGAAATATGAGAGAATATATACCTCGTTCGGAGCTCATTCAATTCGTCTCGAAGTCGATCGGCCAACGCCATGCCCCTCTGACACCGGCATTGCAGGACACCATTAAATTCTCCCCATCCGCCTACTGGACTAGAGTTCGCAGGTGCATTCAAAGAAGGAGAGAGAGAAAAGACCGAGAAACAGCGACAAGTCGTTGGGAAAGAGTGGGAACGAGATATATATAAGCGAGATGTGAGATAGATAGATGGGTAGATTGATAGAGAGATAGATAGATGGATAGATAGGTAGAGAGATAGATAGATGAGTAGATTGGTAGAAAGATGGTGAGATAGATAGATGGGTTGATAGGTGGAAAGATAGAGAGATAGATAGATGGGTTGATAGGTGGAAAGATAGAGAGATAGATAGATGGGTTGATAGGTGGAAGGATAGAGAGATAGATAGATGGGTTGATACGTAGAAGGATAGAGAGATAGATAGATGGGTTGATAGATAGAAGGATAGAGAGATAGATAGATGGACTGATAGGTAGAAGGATAGAGACACAGATAGATGGGTTGATAGGTAGAAAGATAGAGAGATAGATAGATGGGTCGATAGGTAGAAGGATAGAGACACAGATAGATGGGTTGATAGGTACAGAGATAGAGACACAGATAGATGGGTTGATAGGTACAGAGATAGAGATATAGATAGATGGGTTGATAGGTAGAAGGATAGAGAGATAGATAGATGGGTAGATAGGTAGAAAGATAGAGAGACATACAGATGGGTTGATATGTAGAAGGATAGAGACACAGATAGATGGGTTGATAGGTAGAAGGATGGAGACACAGATAGATGGGTTGATAGGTAGAAAGATAGAGAGATAGATAGATGGGTTGATAGGTAGAAAGATAGAGAGATAGATGGGTGGATCGGTAGAAAGATCGAGAGACGGATGGTTTGATAGGTATAGAGACAGATGGATAGGTAGAAAGATAGAGAGGTAGATAGATGGGTAGATTGGTAGAAAGATATAGAGACAGATAGATGAGTTGATAGGTAGAAAGATAGATAGAGAGAGATATAGATGGATAGATACATAGATAAGATATATAGATCAGACAGATAGATAGAAAAATAGAAGGATAGATAGATATAGTTAGATAGATAGATTAGACCTATATATAGACAAACAGACGCATAGATTAGATATATGGCTAGATAAACAAGAGAGAGAGAGACATAGAGATAGATAGAGACAGATAGACAAGCTGATAGAGAGAGACAGACAAATAGACATTAAAAGACAGACAGAAGACAGGCAGACAAGCGAACAGAACCATAAATAAACAGGCACATTGATAGAGAGAGAGATTAAAAGAGAGAATGGAAGAGTGAGAGGAAGGGGCAGTAAGATGAGAGAAAGATGAACAGAGATAGATAGAGCGAGAGAGTGAAGTAGAATGTTAAAGTTATGGAACGAGATAATTTGTGAGAGAGAGATGAAGAAAAGATAAATAAAGTGACAGAATGTACAAGATAGAAAGTGAAAGAGATAGAGAAATAGTTTGAGAGAGAATGAGAGCGACTGATATGGAAAGTGAAAGAGAAAGGTTGACCATATAGTTTCAGAAAGGGATGGAGAAAGATAGAGAGAGAGAGAAAGAGCAATGCAGTTATGAGATAGGTAGAGCGAGATAGTTTAAGAGAGGGATGGAGAAAGATGGATAGAGAGAGAGAGAGAGAGAATAGAAATAATGAGATAGGTACAGCGAGATAGTTTGAGAGAGAGATGGCAAAAGATAGAGTAAGAGGAGAGAGAGAGAGAGAATGAGATAGAAAGTAGAAGAGATAGATAGAGAGATATGTCAGAAGATAGAGTAGGAGGATGAGGGAAAGAAAGAGATGGAAAGTAGAAGAGAGAGATGGAGCGAGATGGTTTGAGAGAGAGATGGCAAAATATAGAGTAAGAGGATGAGAGAGAGAATGAGATAGAAAGTAGAAGAGATAGATAGAGAGATATGTCAGAAGATAGAGTAGGAGGATGAGGGAAAGAAAGAGATGGAAAGTAGAAGAGAGAGATGGAGCGAGATGGTTTGAGAGAGAGATGGCAAAATATAGAGTAAGAGGATGAGAGAGAGAATGAGATAGAAAGTAGAAGAGATAGATAGAGAGATATGTCAGAAGATAGAGTAGGAGGATGAAAGAAAGAAAGAGATGGAAAGTAGAAGAGAGAGATAGAGCGAGATGGTTTGAGAGAGAGATGGCAAAAGATAGAGTAGGAGGATGAGAGAGAGAATGAGATAGAAAGTGAAAGAGAGATATGTCAAGAGATAGAGTAAGAGGATGAGAAAGAATGAGATAGAAAGTGAAAAAAGATAGATAAAGCGAGATGGTTACAGAGAGAGAGAGAGAGATGACAAAAGATAGAGTAAGAGGATGAGAGAGAGAATGAGATAGAAAGTGAAAGAGATAGATAAAGCGAGATGGTTTGAGAGAGAGATGGCAAAAGATATAGTAGGAGAACGAGATAAAGCGAGATGCGATAGATATAATTAGATGACATGAGAGAGATGGAGAAAGATAGAGCGATGGATAAGAGAAAGAACGAGATATAAAGTGAAAGAAATAGCTAGAATGAGATGACACGAGAGAGAGAGATGGAGAAAGATATAGCGAGGGATATGAGAAAGAATGAGATATAAAGTGAAAGAGATAGATAGAATGAGATGACATGAGAGAGAGATGGTGAAAGATAGAGTGATAGAGTATTAGAAAGAATGAGATAATTTGAGAGAGAGATGGAGAAAAATAAATAAAGAGGGAGTATGAGAGAAAGATCGAGATAGAGAGAGAAATAAAGAAAGAGTAATTAATAGAAGAGAAAGAGATATATTAAGAAAGAACGGTCAAGAGAGAGAGAAAATATTCTATCGAATTTCTGTCGTAAAATATTCGAGTAATAAATATTCGGCACTATCGAGAAGAACTGTTCAACGGAATTTTAAAATATTTTTATTGAATGACTTTCTTATTTGGTCAGTTATCATGCCGCATTTTTTTAATATTTTGTGCCTGCTTCTTTCGTCCTGTCGGATTACCATCGGGTCAGCGGGACCCATTAATGCAACCAATTTTCACCAAACTCGATCCAAGGATTAATTTTCGGGCCTGGCCCGGGGCCCGACTTTTCGATAAGCCTTAAAGTAATTGATTTATACATGCCGGACTATGGAATCATATTAAATATTGATGATAAATAATTAACTACTTTAACATTTAAAATACATACAAATTAGTGGATGAATAAATGCATTTATTCATTTTCTATAGAAAAATCCTTCTTTACCAGCCACACATTGTCTAACAAAATCAAATTATATACTGGTATGGTGCCAGTAATGAAGGAAAGAGCTGGCTTGAAGCCCTGCCTTTCTCCCCGGCTGCTATCCAATTAAGACTTGAACCCCAACAGTCGGTGGATGGTGTGGAAAAACCTTCCTGAGTATAGACGGGTCAGTGAAAAAAAATTATTTTCTTAGCATCGTGTCATACCATGGTACATTTATCTAGTTTGTGAAATAGCTAGATATGGGAAATATGATCCATTAATGGAACTTATAATAGTCAAAATAGGCGAAAAAATAGTATAAAATAATGCAATTCGATTATTTAAAAATTAATTGAAAATATTTAATTATAATAGGTGTATTAAATGGCAAATTTCTTTCGATAATTCAAGTGAGTGCATTGGCTACTATATTCATATTAGGTTAAAAGTACATACTAAGTTAATATACAAAAATGACGAACACAGATTTTATATTAGCAAATCAAAATGTAAAATCTAATTTTAATTTACAATTATTTTAATTATTTTCTTGCAGAAACAGTACATTTATATTTTGTGAGTTTTATCTATGCCTGAATTCGTACAAATCTATTCGAATATGATTGTCACGAGAAACTTAAGTTACTGAGCCTTGTGTGCTAAGGATAGCTCATCAGTTTCCATCAAACCGTGTTTCTTCTCCTTCCTCATTGTCATCGTAGTCAAAATCAGCTTAGTGAGATCCGATAGATTACTTCAAGATCACAAACATATCAATGATGTTGTGAATGTCTCTCAACCCTTTGTATAGTACAATCCCACAATGATCAGAGAATAGTCACTCGGAGGGTATCATGTCACTAAGAATAGTGTTTTAGATATTACATTTACTATGTGTAATATCTAACATTGTGAACATATATTTATATTGTGTGGCGTTAAATTCGTGTGGGGCTAAACTGAATTATTGACCATTTCCCTAAATTTGTTAAGTTTTCTAACAATAAAAACCCATGGCACTGCACCTAAAACTCGGTTGCACCTAAAAAACCATTCAACTTGATGGGTTGATCAAACCAATCTAATCGATTTTATCTACTGATGAATCATATAATAACCTTACCAATCTTAGTCGGGCTGAGTCGATGAATCATATATATATTTATTTTAAAATGTATACGATCACATCACCCAGTGCAAAATAATTTCCATTATAACTTGGTTCTTTTGACAAGTTCATTCAATCCGTGCAGATGCCAGACCTCTAGATGTATCCACACAATCATCAAACATCTCCATTCCCTCGAATTGAGCTACCAGAAATCTAAAAGGATTTTCTCACCACCGTGTCTAATTGGAAGTAACACTAAAGGAGGAATGGCAAGAGAAGAAGGAGGGCACTCAATAATGAGTCGTGTGTGTATGAAATGAGGTTGCCCCCTTTAATGTACACTGTTCGAAAATTTTTGTATAAAAGTCATTACCCTCATGAACAATTAAGATAACTCCCCAAACTTTGAGTATATACACCAACTTCTAAAAAAAATGTACGTGAGACTCTCTAGGCCCATGTATCAGGCTATTTAATAACTTCAATGGCCCAACAACTACTATTGGGCGAAACTTATCAATTAATATATCACATTTAGATTAAGTAGCGAATGATCGATTTAACCTAATCAATAAGTTCAATTGTTGGCCCATGATATGCCAAACCACACCTCATCAATTTCATGATCATTGACGAGCATTGGATGTTGAGTAGCTGCAGAGGATGTTGATGGATCACCACTATGGATTGGCATTGATGGTTGATGCCATCATCAAATGTCATTTTAGCTAACTTTTTGTAAAGAATCAATATACTCCTCAACATCATCAACCCTTGTCGGTGATGTCTACAATGCAAAGTTTCAGTCCATCATCGACCCCAAACCCATTGTGCATGCGGTGAACCATAATCACATCACTCAAAACTTCCATAGAGAGAGATAAGAGATAAATACATACAGATATATATATATATATCAGATGACATACATGAGAAATGAGGGCAACAAGAAACAAATGAGAGACAAGAGAGAGAGATGAGAAATAAGGGAGACGGAGAGACGAGAGACGAGAGATGAGATAAACAATAATTTGAACCGCACCGCGCAACGACCGCACAACGACACACCGCACGTGATCAGACAAACCCTCTTTCCAACGTCATCATAGACATCAACACACGTCATCCAGACATACAAACCTTATTATTAACTAAGAATAATTGCTAAAATTTATAGACTAACCCACATTTGAAAATGTGGACTATCAGGTAACTATTATCACTATTATTGAATTATCTAATTAATAAATATTGTTAATAATTATTATCGAATAAACTGAAGATAATTATTTTTTATTGAATTATTTAAATTTGAGGATTTATTATTAGGCTTTTTTTTCTTACCTATGTCCACCATCAAATATTTGAAATTTCCAGTCTATGCTAGGGTTCTAGCAGAGATTTCTGCTCTTGCGATGACGGAGAAGAGTTCGTTTGCCGATCGAGGAGAAGAAGATGGTATTCTTCTGTATTATAAGTACGTGGCATTGCCAGATATCGATGCCATTGTGCGGTTTTTCGAGACCAATTGCAGCTCGCTTGGTCTTCTCGGCCGCGTCCGTATCGGCCCAGATGGCGTTAATGTCACGGTATGAATTAAGATTCTTTTTGATGTTTTTGACAAAAAAATGGTGAGAATTAATTCAAAAATTGCATTGGTTGACACTTATTGATTTTATGTTGAGATGGATCGATCAGACAGCGGCTAGACCGATAGCTGCTTCAGCAGCAGTAATCTCTATGAGAAAAATGGATAAAATATCTCCTTTTAATGGAGGGATTATCGAATTAATCCGAACGGAAAAATCCTTCACCTTCAGTTTTTAAACATAATTATGCAGGTGGGCGGTAAAATATCGTCGTTGGAGAGACATATATCGATGATGAAGTCGAACGCTTTGTTCGAAGGGACTGACTTCAAGCTTGCAACCTGCCACTACCCTGCCGATGACAAAGTGTCCAAGGAATGCGGATTTTCATCCCTTTCTGTCCGCGTTGTAAAGGTGCCCATTCACTAATTTTTAAATATGAACTGCGGAAATTGATTTCCTCTTTGGATCCTTTTCAGTTTTGTGCAATTTTTAGCTTCTTTGAATCAGTGTTTTTTCAGATTAATTGGCATTTACACTTTGTAAAATTGTCGAAGTGAATTGATAAGCCTATTCTTGAGCATGCTTATTCCACTCTTATTTTATTATATTACGGGCCTTCAGAAATTTGTGACAGTGCCCCGCCAGTAGTTTTAAAGTAGAAACTACTGAAATAGATGTCTTCTTTTAATCCTTGTCTGTGAGATGCAATTTTTTTATTCCGTTTGAATCAATAATTTTTCAGGTGAAATTGAATTACACAGTGTAAAATTTGATAAGCCTATTCTTGAGCATGCGCTTTCCACTCTAATTTTCTTTTGTTATGGGCCTTTAGGAACTTGTAACGTTTGGACCCAATCCTCAGATGAAGTCACCTTGCATTTCAAACGCTGGGAAACATCTCTCCGCTGCTGAATTTCACTCTGTTTTGCTCGACGCCGGTTGGTAAAATGTCACAAGTTAAATTTCATCTTACAATAGAACCAAAAATAAGTCCGAGTTTAATTATGGGATATCCTAGAAAGAAAAAAGGGGAATTAAAGGGCTTAATGTCTTGTATAGTTAGATTTCTTCCAAGCGACATTTACTTCTCCTTTTACTACTCGCTCTCTTCTTCTCTCTTATGCAAGTGTTTTGTACACTAAGTTCGATTGTAATCCAGAATGTTTTGGATTGTTATTGAAATTTGAACAATCAGCATTGTTAATTCGCGTAATAATGAAAGTCTTGAGTGGAACGCTAATGAAATTAACGAACAGCAGGCCGTGTCGATTCTGAGAACACTGCAGAACGAAAAAAACTTTTCTTGTTGGATGCGAGAAACCTGTATGAGACGCGAATCGGGATGTTTCAGTCACCTGATGTTGAGACATTGAATCCGGGGATCAGACAGTTTAGTGACTTACCAGCATGGATGGATAAGCATTCCGAGCAATTGCGGAATAATCACGTCCTAATGTAACTTACCCGTCTCATAACCATTTATTAAGTATCTCCTCTTCTTAATGAATTATATCCTTTTAGGTACTGCACTGGTGGTATTCGCTGCGAGATGGCGTCAGCCTATCTCCGGTCTAAAGGTGATGGTTTTGAGAATGTTTATCAGGTGGGTCTGGTAAACTGCCTTTGTCTTCTGAATTAGAGTTACTAAGCTGATAATTAGAATTCGTCCTTTTGCTTTATTTAATTTCATTGATGGGAAAAAGAGTGATTATCTTGCTCGGGGATGTTTTCCTGTTTTTTCTATCGTATAGTCTATTTAGATGCTTCGACTCATGTTTTCCTCATTAAGTCAAGCGCTACGTTTTCCACGATCACTAATATCCAGGGAAAGCTCTCGTAGCTCTCTGGATAAGTGCATTTGTTCAACCAATTATCATTTTAATTGTCGATTGAGACATTGCATGCACCACTCTTTTTTTTTTTTGAAAAATAGTAGGGATGAACACCCGACTAGTCGGTGAACCTCCCACCATGACCTCACGGTCCCATCCTTTACAGTCCGATCAATCAAAATCTCCCTCTTGTCGCTCTCAGGAGCCATGCGGCCTTAAAATTTTCTGCTTCTTGTATAGCTCCATCCGTAGAGGCCGTTCTCCCCCTAAACAGCACCTCGTTTCTGTGCAACCAGACAGCCCATAGAACCGTTACGGCTCGACCACCTTCCTCGTTTCCTCTGTCTTTATAATTCTGTACTGATTCCCAGAACGCCCTTTCTGATGACACCTTTATCCTTGAAAATATCTGGCTGGCCAAGACCGTGCGAGCAAAGGAGCACTCAAAGAAGAGATGGTTGCAGTCTTCTTCGCCATTCAAGCATAGCGTGCACTGTGACGATGTATCGGGATATAACCTTCTATGGACGACTCTTGTCATTAATCTTCTCCTTGTCAACAGCCATCCAAAAAACCTCACCTTCAGTGGGACTTTCTGTCTCCATATCAATCTGCACGCCCTGAATACTGACGTGTCTTCGTCCTGCCCCTCCCGAATCTTCTCATTAGCCTTCTGGACCGAGAAGGAGCCATTTGTCCATGTCCAACTGTCTCCTTCTCCTTCTTTTGGTCGTAGCTGGATGAGGGACTGTTGGATGTCCATGAACTCAAGAACACGCTGGTCAGATAAGGCCCCTTGGATGATTGGGCTCCACGTGCCATCCGAACAGTCTCAAACTTGGGCATTGTGATTGTGTGCAAGTGCATACAATCGAGGGAAAATCACGCTCATGCTGGACCTCGGCTACCAGGCATCTTTCCAGTATTGAAAAGTCGCCACGCCGCGTAACTTGGCAGAAAAAAACCTTCTACTCTTGGGAAGATCTTTTTGAGCCCTTGCCAAAAAGGCGATGCTCCATGGTACGGCTTTGCCTTTCTGTCCCAATTCAGTCCCCTTCCATAGATGTCCTGTAGTGTTTCTATGACCAGATCCCCTCGTGGATTCATAATTCTCTCCATCCATTTGGTTAATAGTGCCATGTTCATACTCTGCAAATGTAGGACTCCCAGACCTCCAGCTTTGAAGGGCCGGCATAACTTATCCCATGCTACCATCGTAACTCCCCTGCTTCGTTCTGGTTTTGAGCCTTTCCATAAGAAGCGTCTCATCATGCCTTCTATTCTCTTCCTGATTCCCGTTGGCATCCTGAAAACTGAGAGATAGAAAATTGGAATGGATGATAATACCGACCTCAGCAGCACCAATCGGCCTCCTCTCAATAACACCTTTGCCTGCCATCCCTCTAGCCCATGTTCCATTTTCTCAATAACCGGTTGCCAATCTGCTTTCGTCAGCCTCCCCTTCATCAGTGGTAGGCCCAAATATTTCATTGGGAGTCTCCTAATTGGTGTGCTCAGTATCTCTGCACACTGTGCCTCCTCTTCTGGCGATAGCCCGTCGCACAACAAGACTGATTTGTTGAAATATTGATCCATGCTTCATCGACCTTCTTGAAATTCAGCAATTGTGGCCATCACCTCCGTACCAACCAGATCCGAGCATTTGATGTAAAAAAAGAGTGGGATGCCATCTGGTCCTGGAGCTCCCTCCCCGTTCAGCCCCTTAATTGCCGCCTTAACCTCCTCTTCTGAAAATGGCCAAATCAATTCCGCTTGACGTTCACGGCTCACCATCTTGGCGCCCCTTCTTTTTCTGTCCTTAACAGTTGTTGTCCTTTGACTTCCTTAATTCGTCTTTGCTTCTTGTTTCTTGCCTTCTGTACTGCAGTTTTGAGTGGAGGATTCTGGCTTGTGATGGTTGCTCTTTCCTGGCCCTTCTTCAGTCTTCGTAGTGTCTCCCCTTCTGACACATGCTCCTCGTTTCTGGTATTTGCCTCATTTTCAAAAAGATGAGCTCCTTTGGTTATGTTCTGCCTGGCGGTGTCCGCCCTTGGTTTCGATCCTGCTATACTGTTGCCCCATTGCCCAGTCTCTTCCCCTTTGACAATGCAGCTTGCTGTTTTGGTCGTGGCTTTCTTGGGTGTTCTCTTCCTCTGGTGTTATGAAATTTCTCAGTTGTGGCCTGTGTTCCACTTTGCCAGCTCCAGTCTCTTCCGTTCTTGTTCCTGTCGTTGGTGGTGGGGGCGGCGTCCGTGTAGCTAGCTTGACCTCAAGAGACCCCTCCGGACCCCTCAGTCTAACCATGGGAGGAATCACGGCCCCCTTGAGCCTTTCCACTTCCGTTATCACACAATTAGGGTCTCCGGGCACAAGTCCGGTTGAGATGATACGACAGAGTCTGCTGAATGATCTGATCATCTCCTCCAGCCCCGGCCTGATTCTATAACCCGTTGGAATATCTCGAGCCTCTAGTATAGTTGTAGCCCGCGCCTCCTTGGGTGCACCATTTATTGGGTTCTCGTCGCCATTGCTGCTCCACCTGACCGTTAAGCTGTTGCGTCCAGCCATTGACTCTGATGTAAGCCGCCATTGAGACTCCGCAGATGATTAGTTGTTCGTTATCCAGGGCCCATAGTTCTGCCCTATCTAGATTAGGACGTTTCTCCCATAGATCTTGTCTCACTTCCTCCAAGTTCGGGGCTCCTTTCAGGACTACTCCTATTAAACGTCTTCTGCTAATAGTTTCATCTATCTCCAGTCCTTGTCTGCTTTCGGGGCCTTTGGCATGCTTGTAACTTGTCTGTTGATTCCCGTTGTCCTTCATGGCATTTTTTTCTCCTCTTCCCTCACTGCAATTTGCCTGTCTATGTCCTGTCTTCCGGCAATTCATGCATACAATGGGTCCTGGGCATTCCCATGGGTGGTGCCCTTGAAACATAGATCGTATCTACACACTGCTTCGGATTGCACTTTCCTGTGACTACTTCTGCGGTGTTTAACTAAAACCCGGCCTTCTTCTTCATCTGGGATTACATTGTCTTGCTCCCCGGGATTGTTGAGGGTTCGTCCAGATCTCCTGGCAGCTGACAGATCCGGGTGCACAGCATTTCCTGTTTCTTGTTTTCATTTGTAGGTCCCTTGTGGTGTTCTGCCCTGTGGATTTCCAACAGTCCCCCTTTGGCTGGCCTGAAGCAATAACCAGCCTTCTCACTTCTTCTATCACCTCCAGTCTTATCATTTTGCCTCCTCTCTCCTTCCCCTAATCCACGGTAGGAGTTTTTTTTTTTTTTTTCGGCGTAAGCCCTTCTTCTTCTTTCCCCATTTTCTTGTTCTCCCCCTTCTTCGTGGTCTGGCTGCCTGCATCCATCTCTGGTATCTCTACCTACTTCCCCTCTGCCTGGCAGAAGTCGTTGCGATTCACGATGCAGATCGACCGAAGGGCCGTTCGACCACCATGACGACCGTCTCCATCTCTCCTCTCCTCTTCTGCCTCCGTTCACCCTGTCAAAAAACCACCCTCTATCTTCTCCTCTTCGAACACCCCCGGGATGACCTTGCCTCCTCGCTCCGCCTCTGCCATCACGGGAGAAACTTTGATGTACTTTTCCGCCTTCAACTCTATCTTCCCCCTTCCTCCTGGTCTCCTTGCATTCGAATTCCACGATAGCCTTTATCGTATTCCTTTCTGTCCCACGACTTGCCCAGACGGTCTTGGCCTATATCGCCGGAAAGAAGAACCGACCGCCGGAACTGTCCTCTCTGCCGCTCGCCCATCGGCTTCTTGAACCCCCCGACACGACCCATGGTCTGAAAGTGTCTGCCATCTCTGGCTCCGCTGCGTCCCCCGACTCCCCTTATGTGTGACATCGTCCTCCATCCACCTTCCCACTGGTTGGTCCTCTATTACCTCCTCTTCATCCGCCGCCTTCTCCCTTGTCTTGGTATTGCTTCCCCCCTCATACGGTCTTGCCACCCTCCCCGCCTCCACGTCTTCGCCCGCATACCACGTCCGGCCATTGGGGTGGTCCTCCCGGTTGTTTGTCCCTTCCGCCAAGCTCTTCCCGTTCACCGTTTACCTCCAGGAAGCTGCTGGTGTCGGCAGCAATAGCCTGAAGCGCCCTCTCAGCCTCCCCGAGCTTCAGACGGGCTTTGCTCTCCACATCACCAACCATAACCCTGCGGCCAAACGACTCCACAGCACCCCTCGCCCTTTCCCTGGCATCCTTGGGCAACAAGTTCGTCTCCACCCACACACCCCCGCCGTGCACGAAGGGAAACCCCAGCCCAGCCCTACTCAACCCGCTGGAGCCTTACCAGCCCAGCGGCAGAGCTCCTCCGGGGCCGAGCGCGGTGTCGCCCGCAGCCTCCCGGCCGGTGACGACCTCTGCGCGAGTTCACCATAGGACGGCCTTCGTGCACCACTCTTTTATTTTTTCTTACCTGACTTTCTTTATATATAATTGATAAAATTCGCAACCCTACTTGTGGCAGACTTGTCTTTTCCCCTTCTTTGTGTTTCATTTAAATAGTGCAGCCCTCCCTTTATAAGAGCAGGTAGACAATATTTGCAATTGGAAGCTCCTTGTCTCCTTTCTGCTCAAGTCCAAGGTCCCTCTCTCCTTCTGCAATCCCCATCCTCTGTGATCGTCTCTACCTCTCAGTGTCTTCAGGTGGCTGCATCTGGTTGATCCCAGCCTCCGCCGTTCAACCTCTCCTCTGACCATTCCCATTTCATCTCTCTATCCTGGTAACTCCCTCTTGCGTCTCGTGGGTGGAAACATATCTTTCACGAACGCTCCTCGTTAGCTCTTAAAGTCAGTCTCTGTTACGAGGATTTGTGGAAAGAAGTCGAATCATTTGCTAACTATTGGCCCTACAGTTTTATGGGCTTACAAAGCGGTCCCAAGATAATGGGCCATGTACATAAATGAAAAAGAAAGAAAGAAAGAAAGAAAAGAAATAAAAGAAAGAAATAGAAAAACCTGCTAAGCTGATGATAATGACGACGAGGCTCTCTTGCGGACACACTCGCCACATGTATGAATCTAGCTTGCGCACATGGCCTCCTAAGGGGATACCAGACACCTAGCTTTCCAGAGGGGATACATCTATTGCAGTATGCGGACGACACCACCTTTTTTTTAGAAGGTGGAGAGGAAGAAGCAAAAAATCTTTCCACAGTACTCGACTTGTTTGCAGATTTCTTGGGTCTACAAATCAATCGAGCCAAGTCAGCTTTCGTGAGCAGTGGGCTATCTCAGGAGGAGGAGACGCAGTGCGCTGGGGCCCTAGGTACACCAATCGGCAGTCTTCCGATGCGATATTTGGGCTTGCCATTGACCAATGGGCGGTTGTTGAAAGCGGACTGGCAACCAGTGATAGAGAAAGTTGAAAGATGTCTGGAAGGTTGGAAAGCCAAGGTTCTGTCTAGGGGGGTGGTTGGTTCTACTGAAGTCAGTACTGTTAGCAATCCCCATCTTCTATCTCTTCACTTTCAAAATGCCAGTTGGCATTAGTCAAAGATTAGAAAGCCTGATGAGAAGATTCTTCTGGAAAGGCGCAGAATCAGACCACAAGCGACGTTTGGCACTGGTGGCATGGGACACTGTCTGCAGACCCACCAGTCAAGGAGGGCTAGGAGTCTTGCACTTACCATGTATGAATACGGCATTACTAACTAAATGGGTGACAAGGCTCATGCAACCCAGTGAGGACCTCGTCATCCAGATGTTGCGGGACAGCTACGGTTGGGGTTTGAATTGGGAGGATAAAACAACCCCAATCAGAGAGGCGTCACCCTTCTGGCAAGGCCTTCGCCTAATTTTCTCCCAAGTTCATGAGTTTTACTCAGCCAGGCTAGGAGACAGCGCTATATTTCGCTTCTGGATAGACAAATGGGCACCATGCGGCCCCCTTTGTGATACATATCCGCGGTTATTTGCGCTCGCCCAAAATCCTGAGGCCACAGTGGGCGAATGTTGGGACAACATTTGGAACCCGGTAATTGACGGCGCTTTGTCAGACCAAAGGGTAGTTGAATGCATGGACATGCAGCAGGCCTTGCATCACATCCGACCATGTTTAGGAGCAAAGGACGGTTGGGTTTGGAGTAATGCCCCATTTTCAGTCGAAGAAGTCTATACAGGAATCCACCAAGGGAACGAGGACCAAACGACCATATCGACGTGCCAAGCTATATGGCGCCTAAAAGCCACCCTAGAGGTAATGATCTTCGGGTGGCTACTGTACCGCAAGAGACTGGTGACTCGTGCCTTCCTGAGACGGTTGTACCCAGAGATACCGACGATTTGTATCTTTTGCACGCAAGGAGAAGAGGACTATGACCATCTGTTCTTTGCATGCCCTTTTGCACGATCAACTTGGGTACTCAAACACATCTGGGAATCAATACGACATCAGCTGAGGCCTTTTGGGAATCCATGCAAATAAATGGAAATAGACGAAAAGAGGAAAGGGGCCGCGCACTGACGGTGCTCTGGGGAATATGGCTACATCGAAACGATGTGGTTTTCAGGGGGAGGCAGGCCTCACTGGACAGACTCACCCATGAGGTCGACAACCTCATTGCGGCATGGTTTCCGTGAGGGGAGAATAGAGAGAGGAGTGGTTAAGCATGCATCACACGGGCTCTAGGGCCCATGTACGTCTCGGGTGGTTACCGACTCGTCGGGTAACTGCCTTTTATTTGTTTCAAAAAAAAAAATTCTCTCTCTCCTCTGCCTCTTTTCCTCCTGTTGATATCCAGCATTTCGTCTTCCGCTACCGTCCCCTGGTTTCAGCAGTGTTCATCGTTCCAAACAAGCAGTGTCTCATCTCCCTCGCCCCCATCCCGAAAGAGAAACAAAATTCACTTTCTAATGTTTTATATTTCTACTTTTATGATGGAGCTAGAAGCAAATAGCATTGGGAAATAAAGTCATTAACTACTAATAATCATGTTTCATGTTTGTTGATAGACTTTGATGGTAGTTATATGTTCATGTGACCTTGTCTTGTTTGTTGTCTAGTTTGCCGTATGGCTCTCCAAATTGTTCCTCTTCATTGATTTTCTCCCGCTGTTCTGTGACAGTTATTTGGTGGCATTCAGAGGTATTTAGAGCAATATCCAGATGGTGGATTCTTCAAGGGAAAGAATTTTGTTTTTGATTACAGGTGGATACCCTTAATGCCCAATTTTCTTCCACTTAACGTCGAGTATACTCTTTTTGGATTGATCACCGAGTTCAGGTGATCTTTCCTCTTTTCTTTCAAAAAATAAAAAAAGGTCAAGTATACGCTCAGCATACAGAAAAGGCTTAGCGGGATCAATTTGTCATTCAATAACCCTGAACCGCTGTTTATTATTGCTTTTATAAGCTAGGAAATTTTGATCCCCCTGAGAAGCAAAATGGCATTTTCTATTTCTCAGATTGTAATGTGTCATGTCGTTTTGATATAACCTTGACTTCTGGGCATGCCTGAAATTCCATCCTCGTACTGTTTGATAAGGACTAATCATTGTCAACTTTGGGATTTAGGGTTTCTGTTGGAAGCCGTAGCATGACTATGTTAGGATCATGCCTACTGTGTGCTTGCTCATATGATGACTACACACCCAGGTGCCGCTGCACTTACTGCAGAATGCTAGTTCTTGTGTGCCCTACTTGTCAAGTATGTTCTAGATATCCTCTCTCGGGTCGTTGTATTTATTAATTTCATATATATCCTTACTTATTTCTTCTTCTTATTCTCTTGAATTTCAGACTCTTTGAGTTCTTTTATCAGACCTTTTAAATTTGAAAATTGTATCTAATTGCTTTTCCAACTTGGCCTAGATTATTCTTTTGATCATAAAAATGCGACTGGCTTTCCTTATTTTATACATTATCTTTCTGTTTGATTGGGTTGAACTGGGCTAGAAAAACGTTCTGATGTCATAATGTTTCGTGTTTGATATCACAAAAGGAGAACAAAATTCTGCGATATTTGCTTTCAATTTGGTAAATGCTGTAGACTTTGTTTTTATACCTTTTGACTCAACTGAATGCGATAAGTTTCGAAAATCCCTATATCAATTATTTGCCAACATAAGCAATGCTGAGCCGTCTGAAATGCCTGATGTTTTGTTTATGTTGTTGAATCCTGATCTCTAATTCCTTTTTGTCCATTTTCAAAATCAAGTTTACAAATATTTAGTGTCATTAGTTGGAGAATAAATATCTTTCCTTCATTCCTCAAATATGTTTTTAGTATTTTATTTTTGTTTGGGCAGTTCCCAATTATAAAATCAATCACTTTTTTGCTTTCAAATTTCTGATGCATTGTTGTTTCCTGAAACAGAAAGAGACAAATGTCTATGTTTGTGAACTTTGTCAGAGTCATCGAAACAAACGGGAGACAACCAAGCCAAGAGATGATGAGAATTTTCCTTCGGTTGTGACCCATATTTCTCCAGTGGCTGAGATAGGCCCCACAACTCCATCAATTCATTCTCCAGGCCCTGCTAACGGTAGTGTATTATTTTAACCAACAGCCAAAACTAGTATCTCTTAACTGTGGTTCTCTTGGACTTGGGGTTTGGCTTTCATCAACGTCAATTTCATTGTCTTTTGTTGACATTGATAAATTTTAGGGTGGTTGGCGATGATGATGGATTTGATGAGGTTAGCATTCACAGTTGATGTTAACGATGACTAAGTAAAAGAACAGAGATCAAGAAGATGGAAGAAAATAAAGAGAGGTAGCTTAATTAAAATAATATCAACATTGGCTTGGTGATGACAAGGCTGATGTTGACAAATTTTTCTTTTAGAAAGGATGATGTTGACAAGAATGTTGACGCCAGTAGGCATTGACTACTTTTCTTGTTTAAAATTTTCATCATTTTTTTGTCAACCATCCTCACCGTCATCGTCTATGACAATTCATCATCTACCAGTGGATGATGATGACAAGGATGATGATTCATAATACTTTCATCCACTCGTCATTGTCATGATACAAACATCCACACCTTTTGGAGGAGATGACATTCATAATTCAAAATTCAGTTCATTGAGTTACTCCCTGCAATCATCGATACTTAGTCTCTGTTGTTGCTGACAGATATCATTCAGAAAAGGAAGCTTAGGATACTGTGCTTGCATGGATTCCGGCAGAATGCTTTGGGTTTCAAGGGAAGAACTGCATCACTTGCGAAAAAGCTGAGAAACATCGCTGAGCTCATCTTTGTAGATGCACCCTTTGAACTTCCATTCATTTATCAGCCACGACCTAATCCTGAGACGAGTCATGGTTCCATGGGGTCTTCACAGAAACCTCCAGAGACCCAGTCGTGCAAGAAAAAATTCGCTTGGTTGGTTTCATCATCATCATCCCCATCATCTTCATTGTCATCGTCATCTTCATCACCGTCGTCATCGTCATCTTCATCATCATCATCATCGTCGTCATCGTTGTCATCATCATCATCTTTGTCATCTTCGCTGTCGCTACAGTCATCATCACCATCATTGCCTTTGCTGTCATCATCATCATCATCACTGCCTTCATCATCGGCATCATCATCATCATCGTCATTATCATCATTATCACCATCATCCTTGTCGTCGATGTCATCTTTGGCGGACCCTGTGGGAGGCTCAGGCTGGGAAGTGGCAGGTCAACCATTTGATCCTCTACAGTACAAAGAGCAGACAAGTGGATTCCACGAATCTTACACTTACCTGAAGGAAGTATTCTCTAAGATGGGGCCATTTGATGGAATTCTAGGGTTTTCTCAAGGGGCAGCCATGGCTGCCCTTGTCTGTCACCAGCAGTGGGTTTATTCTAACCTCAGCACCAATCCTGACTTCAGATTTGCAGTTCTATGCTCTGGATTTTCATTAATCCCACATCCATCATCCATGATAAGATGTCCATCTCTTCATATATATGGTATAAATAGAGGAAGAGACAGGCAGATTGATTGCCAGGCAAGCCTTGAACTAGTGGGTAAGTTCGACCCGGGATGCGCCGTGGTTGTTCAGCATGACATGGGTCACATCATCCCCACTCAGGCTCCTTATATAGACCAGATTAGAGATTTTCTAAGGCAGTTCCTTCCTGATTGAAACTGTATCAATTTTCAAAATCGAGAGAGATTAATTTTGTTGTATGGAAAAATATTTAGTTTTCATGGGTTTTCTGTGATTTTTGGGGAGGGTTGAGTTTTTATGTTTATGAATGAATTTTTTATCTTTAAAGCCCCTAAAGCAGTACAGATATGGTTGGTGGCATTAACTTTTATTTTAATTGTTCAATCGAAACGGAGGAAACACTTTTTTTATCTATTGGTGACCTTTGTTATCAATGTCATTGCAAGAAGTTAACGTGCCTTTGGGATGATCATGTCATATGCATGATGAGCAAAGTCTTCAACCAGGATGCAGAAGTATTAGTGCTGCCATTAAAATTAACTGAAATAATAAACGGTGCACAGTAAATGAGAATTTACTTATACTCATAAAGAAGCATAAAATGCGTATTAGCGAGGGTGTTTTGAGCTATTTTATGAGTAAAAGTAAATCCCCTTTTGCCTCAAAATCAACTAAAAAATTAAGATCATATATTGATGTGATCAATTTTCAAGTTGATTTATAGATGGAAAATCTAATCTACGAAACCCCATTTCTTTCTTCCCTGTCTCTCTATGTTTCATACTCAAACATTCATCCCTTAAGTCTCTGTCCGCACAATCTCTCAACTATTGTATTTTCTGAATTATGTAATTAATATTTCCAAATATATATACATATGTATCAGTAAATTTTAATTACGCAATGGCATTTAGGTCAGTGTACATTTATTTAAACTTTTAGCTCTACATTATTAGTTAATCTCGTGGTCTTATATTATTTTGTAAAATGATTAAAATCATACTTGTTGCATGATATATTGTACATTTTTTATTATTAGTCTAATTAGACTTACTTGAAAAAAAGAATCTGGTTAATAGCCTGATCCAATTTAATTGATTTGGTTGATCAATTTTTGAATCGCCCTCTTTATGTAATCTGCTTTTTCAATCATAAAGCAACTGCTATTGGCCAATCAAATATGAGAATCCAGATGTTGTTCAAGACCTTGGTATAAAAGGATTTATCTGCATTTCATATATACAAAATACATCTTTAAAGCTTGCAGTTGCTTTTATTATGAATATTCAAACTATCTAAACATGATAGAAATGGTGTTCTCTAATGATTTCCCCTCGCATTAGTACCAACCAAAATGATCAATTAAAGTTTGATAGTTAACCGTACCCTAAATCACTCAGGAGTCTCGAGTGGATGGAGGGTTTTCCACAAAAAGTAAATAGTGACAGTAAAGGCTACACGAGAGAGGTAACATAGTCCTTCATATTTTCTAAGTAGGGATTGTGGTTTGGATTGGATCCGATCGGATCGATCGAATTGTGATTGAATGATTTGAACGATCAATAAGAGAGTTGATCTGAACAGATTGAATCTTTCTATCGGAAAAAAACTTAGTTTGACTTCAAATAAATTATTCGATCAATTAGTTTGTTCATTCATGTTCGATCGAACATTTGTTCGAACAGTACAAACATAAGCGAACAATTCAGCAATCAAATAGAAATGCAGAATTTGGGATTACTTTTGTCAAGAAAACAGTATGAGGGAAATCTTACTTTCCAAAAATTATATAAAATGAGGTACATAAAAGACAGAGGCATAAATTTGGAAGTAGCCATTATAAGTTAGCCATTATTATGTAAATGATCTCTAATTATGGTAAAAAATATAATGGAGTACTAAGGTATGAGACTATGAGTAGATTGGAGAGAATTATAAATCACCATTATTGGAAAATATTACATAATTCTGTATTAAAAAATAGGGTTAATATCACGTGACAGTCCAAACCACGTCGAAAGTCTGCGATCTAACCTTAGCTTTTTTTTTGGTACGGTATACCCAAACTCACTAAGTCATCTACGATATATCCTGGTGATGACGTGGAGTCCATCGTGGCTGCCAGGTGGATCGTCGACCAGTTTTTGACCTGGCGGAACCCACCTGGCAGCCACGCTGGACTCCACGTCATCACCGGGATATGTCGACCTGCCAAGGGTTTTCCGGTAAGAGAGAGAGGGGCATTCTAGAGAGAGAGAGAGGCGGGCTAGAGAGAGAGTACGGGCTAGAGAGAGGCGCCTGCCTCGCCGCCCTCCACCTCGGCTCCTCCCTCCACGCCTTCTCGATCCGCCGCTCGACCCCTCCGGACCTCTTCCTCACCAACTCCCTGATTGACCTCTACGCCAAGTGCGGCGCGATCGACAAGGCTCAGGCTCTGATCTTCGGCTGCGCCGTCAACGGCCGCGCCGGCGAGGCGCTGGCGCTGTTCGGGGAGATGACGTGGCCGAATCCGGTCACCTTCCTGGCGGCGCTGATGGCTTGCAGCCACGCCGGGCGCGTGGACGAGGCGCTGCGGCTGCTGCAAAGGATGCGGTCGGAGCACCGCCTCGAGCCGGGCGCGGCGCACTACGGCTGCGTGGTCGACGCGCTCTGCCGCGCGGCGGCAACGCGACGGCGGCGGAGGTGGCCGCCGGCTCGGCGCCGACCGCCGTCCTGTGGAGGATGCTGATGAGGGGGGAAGTTGGCGGCGCTTGGGCGGCGCGGCAGCGGTTACGGGATCTCGGGCGGAGGGCAGCGGAGATGACGTGGTGATGGGAATGTGTACGCCGCCGCCGAGATGTTGGAGGAGAAGGAGGAGGCGAGGTCGGGGATCCGACGGCGGGATCATGGCTGGAGCGTGATCGAGATCGACGGCCGGATGTACGAGTTTGCCGGCGGGGATCGCCCTTGGCATCGCCAGCGGAAGGAGCTTCTGGAGATTCTCCGTCGCATTTCTCTGATCTCTTCCTCTTCGTTGTAGATTTGTGATTGGGACGACGATCATCGCTGCCGCATTGCCCGGATCAATCCTCCTCTTTGTTGTAGATTAGTGATGAGGACGACGATCTTCGCTAAGGCATTGCTCGGATCAATCTTCCTCTTCGTTGTAGATTTGCGATGAGGACGACGATCATCAAAGCATTATTGCTCAGATCGATCTTCCACTTTGTTGTAAATTTGCGATGAGGACGACGATCTTCGCTGATGCATTGCTCAGATCAATCTTCCACTTGGGTGTTAATTTGCGATGAGCACGACGATTTTCGCTGCTGCATTTCTGAGATCACTTTTCTTGTTCGGTGTTCATTTGCGATGAGCACGACGGTCTTCGCGGCCGCATTTCTCAGATCACTCTTCCAATTCGGAGTAGATTTGTGATGAGGACGACGATGATTTCTTGGATCACTCTTCCACTTCGTAGTAGATTTGCGATGAAGATGACGATCGGCGCGGCCGCATTGCTCAGGTCTCTTCGTTTTCGTTGTATATTTGTGATGAGGACGACGATCTTTGCTGCAGCATTGCTCAGGTCTCTTCGGCTTCATCGCAGATTTATGAGGAGAACGATGATCTCTGCTTCAGAATAACTCAGATATCTTCTGCTCCGTTGTAGATTGGCGAGAAGAACGTCACTCTTCGCCACCGGAGCTAAGATCTCTTCCACTTCGTTACAGAAATACGAGAAGAACGGCGATCTTCGCAGTCAGCTTTCTCAGATTTCTTCCTCTTCCTTCTAGATTTACGAGAAGAACGACAATTTTCGGAGACGAGATTTCTCCGATCGCTTCGACTTCGTTGCAGATTTACGAGGAGAATGACGATTTTCGGAGACGAGATTTCTATGATCTCTTCGACTTCGTTGCAGATTTACGAGGAGAACGACGATCTTCGCAGATGAGATTTCCATGTTCTTTCAAGGAATTTCTTTCTGGTACTTCTTCCACGAACTTATACCAAGATGCCGATCTCTGGAACGCCTTCTCGTGTTGCATTCTGGCAAGAATGCATTCTTAGCATGAGAAACGTACCCCGGGAGACGTTCTTTCCCGGATTGCATTCTCGGTCTCTTTCTCTCTCCCCCCCCTCACTCTCTGTTCATAAATTTCCCACACTCTCCCGCGCGATTTGATTTGGTCGGGTCTCTCTAGAGTGCCTCTCTCTCCCTTTTTCTCTCTACAAAATGCCTCTCTCTCTCTAGAAAACCTCTCTTTCTCTCTCTAGAACCTCTCTCTCCTTCTCTCTATCTCTAGCCCCCCTCTCTCTCTCTCTAGAATGCCCCTCTCTCTCTTACCGGAAAACCCTTGGCAGGTCGACATATCCCCGTGATGACATGGAGTCCAGCGTGGCTGCCAGGTGGGTTCCGCCAGGTCAAAAACTGGTCGACGATCCACCTGGCAGCCACGATGGACTCCACGTCATCACTAGGATATATCGCAGATGACTTAGTGAGTTTGGGATATACTGTACCAAAAAAAAGCTAAGTTTAGATCGCAGACTTTCGACGTGGTTTGGACTGTCACGTGATATTAACCCTAAAAAATATTATATAGATGACAAAATGTTTAACTTGATTAAATGACCAACACGATGTCTCCTTACCACGTGGGATGACGTTACAAGATCGAGTGAGAGGACGTCACATGGCGGTGATGTTGCCGGCCACATGGATGGCTGACCTCCCCGATGGAGACCACATCATGTATGGCGGTGACCAAGCCATGTGTCGTGGCTTGGTGGGACGACGTGATGTGATCGAGTAAGAGGACATCACACGGTGAAGTCATTGTCGACCACGCGGACAGGTGACGTCCCTGGTTGAGATCACATCATTACCGTGCATCAACGAGTCGACATGCCATGCTCGGACGAGACAACATGAAGGGATTGAGTGAGAGGACGTCACATGGCGGTGACGTCACCAGCCAAGAGGACGTATGACGTCCACGGTGGAGACCAGGATGACGTGTTGTGACCGGACGAGACGATGTGACATGATCAAGTGGGAGGACATCACTCGGCGGTGACATCAATACCTCAATGCTTTTTGCGTTAAGATTGTGTTGGTTGTATGTGACGACGACCCGACTAGGGGAAAACAGTCTCTCTATTAGTGCGGAGGTTGGCCAAACTGATAAAAACTGTTTCTTTATCTTCAATAATCAAGGGAAGTGTTGTTACCCATTTTGCTGCAACCATGAGAATGCGTCTGTCATAAGGTAGAAAAAAGAAAAAATGTAGTCGTCCAACTCATTCGTAGAGCATGCTGACCCATGATCTGAATCATGCATCATATGGAGTTTCAATCCTTGCGAGAAAATATCAACAATGAGGCTTGCTACTGGTAGTGTTTCTATCCTACCAATTTGATATGGAATATCAGTTCCTCGTTCTGCCATAGTTTGAAGCATATGGCACACATGGATTAAGATGATTGAGTGTCGTAATGGATCTGTGGACGCTAATTTCATTGCTGTGTGAAGCGTGGCGACAACATTTACGACTAAATTGCGCTTTAGCATAAATGTGTACTTTGACAACTTTGTCACCATTTGGTTGATATCGACTAAGAGCGAAACGCGTGCCACTTTTGTCAAGCTCCCACTATAGTTTTTGAAATACATGAGCGATCTTTCTAAGTGCGCATTCAACAAGGTAACAATACCTACAACTACAGGTACTGTCAACACAGTCGTCCTGGTGGATGAGTTTGTGGCCTCTACGAATGGCTTCAAAATCTTTATGAACTTGGTAAGCATGTCCCACTTGTTATTAGCAATGTGAAGGTTTCGTTGTTCCGGATCGAGGAGGATGCCCATGGTGAACAAGGTCTGCCTCCTCTCCACCATTGCTTTCAACATGCCGTGGTTGGAATTCCACCTTGTTGGCATGTTGAGGCAAAATTTCTTGCAATTTGGAATCCCAAGGGTTGCACATATTTCCCAATATTTTTTAGCTCTGCTCGTAGACCCCCTTATCATAGTTATCATGTCTCTAACTTGTGACACAGCTTGCCAAAGAGAGTAGAACTAGCACTTGTACCAGATGACTCCCTCATTGGATCTCCTCCTAAGTCATGTTGATATCATCCTCCTCTACGAACGCCTTCTCTTAAATGCGAAGCTTTGCTAGCCCAGCTTGGACAGCTAGGTTAATAATGTGTAAAAAACATAAAACATAATAGGATCCGTGAAGCACATATTCATATCCACTAATTTGTCTACCAATACTTTCATCATTATACATTTGCTTAAACCATTATCAGTCGTAGCTGCAGAATGATACATAACATAACAATACATAAAATTACATTAGCTGTGACAAAAAAAACATTACAATACATAAGATAAACGTGGAAGTATTGGTACGTGATATACCTTAGTCGTGAGCTCGAATTCTTCAAGCAATGATTTAACAACTTTGCTCATTTTCTCCTTAGAATGGTCGTGGGCTAGTTCCCAAATAGATAATAACCTGTTCCTTAACTTCCACTCGGCATCAATCCAATGTACATTGATGCCAAGTAGAATAATATCATTCTCCGATGTCTATGCGTCCATAGTTAGGGAAATATGGTCGACATTTGTGAGTTCTTGGTCGAACTGATTCTTCATTTCGCGATATAATTCTGTGAATGACTCCTTAGCTACTCTCAAACTTGCAACATGCATGTCGAATTGTGCACAAAATTGAGACCATCTCACAAAACCCTCACTGTCCACTATACACCCATGCTAGGTCCTCAATGCATACGAGCTGTCCAAGCTCTACTTTAGTAGTTTCAGGGATAATCCCAGTCCCTTGAGGGTCTTTCCCAGTGTGCGGGCCACCTCATAATGGCTCAGCAATTGATTTCCTTCTCTTTGGTAACCCCTTCAACTTATCGTGTATAGCACGATGAAATTTCTCAAGATGACTCCAAAAGAAAGGTGTAATTCCATGCTTATTGCTATTGATGATGGCCTTGCTTGGGGGGGGGTGGGTGGTGACCTTAGTGCATACTTTACATACATATTGTTGACGTCATGTCTTCCTGAAATACTGGAATACCTTGGACCTCGGTGCATGGTGCCTACTTGTTGCGGTCGACCCTTCGGGTGTTAGATCATTCCCCTTGCTAGGCATACCATCATCTTATGTGTTGTCATTTGTTTGAGCACCCGTGTGCTCACCATCGCAATGTGAACCAATAAGAGATGAGCTTTCAGGTGTCTCCTCATCCCTAATAGACGAATATCCAAGAGATGAGTCTGCATGTCTATCAAAAGGCATATCTATGGAATCCATTGCACCTGTGATGGGGGACCATCCAACTTCAAAGACCCGTTGAACCAGTTCATCGAGCGAGGGTTCACGCATGAGACCCAGCCTTCGGAGTACCCGGCCTAGTCAGTATGCCACAAAGGTTTGCCGTTATCTTTCCTTACATTTTCCTTGTCTAGTAGGCCTTGTATGTCGGCTGAGCATGCCTTTGTTTTTGTTTGTTCGCACGTGTTTGGACCACTGTACTGACCTTCATGTTGGCGCGTGTATGAACCATGTGTGGGCGTGTTAGGGTCTCTCTCTCCTATTAGGGGGCTCTACTTGCTTTAATTGGGCCTTCTCCCCTTTATTTCTAAGGGGAAGGCCCGTTTTCGTTATTATGCTCAATAATATATCAAGAATGTTATAGGAATTTGTTATAGAAACTTGCCCTTGTAAAAATAAGGGTTTTGCTTAACCACGAGTAAACGAGCTCGAGGTGTTCTCAATCGGCGAAGCCTCTAAGGTGTTCTCTATCGGCGAAGCCTCCATTGCCTTTTGTTGAGGTGTTCTCAATCGGCGAAGCCTCTTTGGACTGAGCTGAGGAGTTCTCAATCGGCAAAGCCTCCAAGTACTGAGCTTAGGATTTCTCAATCGACGAAGCCTCACAGCCAATCCTTGCTCTCTCATTTTATAATTTAACTTCTATAATATATTTTAAATTATATAATATAATAGGTATGTATTTAAACTTATTACCTGATATTATAACTCCTATACACCATTTTCTTACTAAAATAGCTGATTTTAGACTCCCGTTTAAACTATGTCTAAAATCCTGGTTCTAAGGGCTGTTTTTTTCTTACAGACCTGTTCTAACCTTCCTATGATACTATGGGGTACCTGGGCTGATCACACACTTAATTTCTGTTCTCATAAATTTTGTCCTATATATTAGGTTCTATAAAGTATATTTTTTTCCCCTATAAAAGGTGGGCCTGCACAAAAGAGAAGGGAAGAGAAGGAAAATATTGAGAAAATGTGATTTTGATGTTTTTCCTTAATTTAGGTGTTTTTAGCTATTTTGAGGTTTTTGCATTATTTACCAAAATCCCATTGTTAAGTTAGGAACGAGAGAAAAAACCCCTAGTTTTGCCACTGTCGCCGTCGCTCATGGATCGTCCATGGTGCCCTGCGTCGACATCGGTCATCCCGCACTGCCACGATCGCCGTAGCACCCTGCGGCTGCCGTTGCAGCGCGCTGTCGTCGTAGTCGCCATGTGATGTTGGACGTCGTCGATGGTATCGTCCGACGGGTATATCACTAATGTATGTAACTACGTGGATGCAAATGTCCTAGGTGGAGTGTACGTGCAGGGCCGATGAGTGGGAATTCGCTGAGTTCTGAGCTCCGGAGTGGGCAACCGATGATGATGAGGCTGACCTTATGACCCTCGTCGGAATGACGATGGCGGCTACGGCGCCAAACGGAATAATTCTGTAGGGGCTTACACGTAACGGACGGGCTCGACATGTACCTAGGAAGACTATCAAATCATAGTTTTCTCAATAATTCTCTCTCACCTAATCTAACCCGGTGTCGTGCAGCACAGTCAAACATATACTGGAAGACATAACGTAACTGACGAGCAAGAGGAACGATGTACCTAGACGGTGTCGATGTTCTTTGTCGACGGCTTCATCGGTGCGTGGGCCGGTTCAGGTCAGATAGGCAGAGGCGTGCCAATGACGGGCATGGCTTGGCTCAACCGACAGCAAGGTCGTGATGCGAGAGCTTGATATCGGAAGAATGAAGCAAGATTACGAGACTGGAGATGGTAGCGACATCACAAGGGGCTTGGTGGCCAAAGACCGGTGCCCTGGGACTAATGCAATTGGCGATGACTCTAGCACAAGCGTCCGCTGAGTAGCGAGGTGGCGCTCGGACAATGTGCGCGCCGATCCCTGGGATCGTCTTGGGCAATCCACTGACGGGCTGAGACGGTGAGCACCAGCAGCGGTGGCGCACCGGCTCGCATACGCTCAAGCGTGAATGCGCAAGGGGACAAGCATGACAGTCGAATTGATCTGGCGTCACCTCTCGCAGGGCATGCTGAGAGTTGTTTGCAGGCAGCCGGACTAGGGTTGGCAGGTCCAAATTTGCCAACAAATTAGGAACCAGCAACGGTGGAGGCCACGTACAAAGTCTTGACAAATCAGCATCTCACAACACCCACATTCATGAGTGGAGTGATACTGGGAAGGTCAAATGTCTAGGTCGGTGAGACACCGGCGCACACGCCAGAAGTTCACCAGGCGCTGCTTGGAACCGATAATCGGGTGTTGGGGAAGACTGGCTGCTGCTCCTCTTGTGTAGTCCACAAGTAACACGACGCTAGGCTATGACTGTGAAGTGCACCGATGCCTCAGAGGGTATGATTCAAGTTAGAAAATGCAAGGTACCAGTTGGCAGGTCGATACGCGCGGGTGAGTCAGCGGGGCAAATGCATTGACGAGGGTCTGGATGATGATGGTGGAGAATGGGAGTTTTTTTTCTTCTGACACCCTTCACTCCTTTAGTCCCTCCTCGCCAGTGGCCTAACGCTGGCCGCGTGGACAGTTCGGGCCGCAACGCTGATTGCTGATCTCAAACGTGGACATAGCTCGGTGGAATGGTCAACCAATACTCACGACTGTATTGATGCGTCTTTCAATTGATGAGTCGCACGGGCAGATTCATCGTTGGGAGAGAGGAACCTGCAGGCAACACGATCGATCGGGCAGCAGATTTCCTCCTCACCTCCTACTTCTTCCTCCTCCTCTCTCCTTCTTGATGAGATCTGAACAATGATGAATAACTGCAACAACTGAAATCCAGATCTGAGGAGAATGCGGTCCCATCATGACCTTATATAGGGCCATGATGGGCCACTTAGAAGGAGTGCAACAAGGGGGAGTCCAATAAGTGACCCCCCCCCCTTTTACAACACATATAAGAAAATAACAGATAAAATGACATGAAATTAAAATGATATGAACGGATACGAAAACATGGTGATATGGACCCATCATGATGAGTAGGGTGCACTCGTCGTGACGAAAACTAAATAGAAATCAAAACGACTAAAAACAGATAATTAAAATACGAACACGTGCGCGGACGTGCTCTACCATGAGTATTCAAACCGGGGCATCTTCACGGATGCTTTGGCGTGCCAATCGGGCTGGACACGGACCGACGGTGATGCTGATGATGATGATGATGTCTCCGATGATGTTTTGTCGACGTTATTCGGGCGTGCTCCATCACCGTAGTTGCCACAACAGCCACCCGCGGCCTCTGTGGCCTCCGTAGCAGCCCGTGGGTGTAGCGGCAGCCCGCTGCCGTCACACCAGCTGCACGCGCCCTCTCACGGTTGCCGCAGTAGCCGGTGGCCGTTGCAACTGCCCACGGCCGTCGTGGTCACAATAGCCTTAGCGGCTGCCGCAATTCTTCGTGACCACAACATTCCTAGCGGCCGACGTAGCCCGCCATGGCTGCACCAGCCCTAATGATCGCCGTAGCCACCAGCCATGACTGTCGCATCCATCAGCTGCAAATGCAGCCGTTGGCTGCTAACTGGGCCACAGCCTGCCCCACCATCTGACTCTACGCTATCCGCACCCGCTGCCGCCAAACTCGTTGCCACGACGCCCGTTGCCTCAGTGCACACCATCGTTGCCCTTGCTGTTGTTGTGTCATTTCCCCAGGCCGTCGCGTTCGCTGCCATCGTGCCATGCCACGCCGCCGCTCCACCGCACCCTGTCACCATTGCGTCATCGCGCCACCGCAACATGCTATCGCTATGCCATTGACGTGCCCCTTGCAGCGTCCATTATTACGCCGCCGTCGCGTCTACTCACGCTGGCACGCCTACTCACACCGCTGCATCTACCTGCGCCGTCATCACGCCTACGTGCAGTTCACTGTCCATTGCTATCGAAACAGACATCATCCTGCCTGTTGCTACTAGTACGCTCATAACTCCCCCTCGTCGTTATATTATTTCTTTCAGTGCCTCCAAACGTTTCTCCACCGCTGGGGTTAGATTAGTGATAGATAGGATTCACGCTCTGACAAATAGGATTTCAATCAGTATATCCTTGGTTCAGACCGTCAAGGGCGTGTGCAAAAGCGGCAGTAGCCGACTGTCGGCCTTCAACCTGACATCCGGATCATCGGGAGCCTAGTGTCATTCCCAGGTCACGATTACCGTAGCTGAATGGTCGTTGTGGTATGTCAAAGTTGGATTTATACTTCTCAGTGATTTCATCGTTGCATCATCCCTTGCATTACATCCACATTAGTCATCTTCCCTACATGACATGACTGTCGTCACCCTCCCCATGTGTAACAAGAGCCGTTCGATCTCGGCGTCTGTCATGTTACATTGACCTAGAAATCATAGATAATTATGTTTGAAACGGAAAGATGAAACAAATCTGAAAGAAAATGCTTCACTATGTCTAAGCTGAATCAAAAATTTCTTTGGGGTGCAACTCCTCTCCAACATAATTAATGTAATGGATTATGAGCTAGGGCGAGATCCAAAGATTAGATTGAAGAGGGGTTAGCAGTTCACTAATGATCTCAAATGCTCCAGAAAAACCTTGATAGGATCCTCAATGAAGTGGAACTATAGTAAACACAAAGTTTTGAATTCATATATTGCAAAAAAACCTTCATCTAAGAAGGATGAGAGGTGTAGATAAACAAACACGTCAAACCATTGGGGCAACATATCTTTAAAAGGGCCAATGAATAGAGTTCCAAATTTTTATTTGCGAAACATTTTATTTGATTTGCTGCTCATCTGTTATTGGTAATGAGTAACGATGCTGATAGATGCACATCAACAAATGTGTGAAATCTAATGGGGCAACTTTTTATTTAAAGGGCCAATGAATACAATTCCAATTTTTTGGCTAAAAGGGGTGCACATTTATTATTGGTAATGAGCAATGATGCAGATGGAATCTATGTTTTTCTTTGCAGAAAAATACGAAAGATCAACTGATGTCAGTGATCAACTTGACGTTAAATGTACGAATGACCAGATTTTCCCTTCACCCACCCTTCTCTCCCTCTTAAACCAGTATGAAACAGAGTTCCTTCAGTCCTTCCAAACCTAGATGAAACAGAGCTCTTTCACTCCCTTATAAACCAGCATGAAACAAAGCTCTAAACATCATGCAAGACACCGTCTTTTGAGATACCCCTTTCCTTAAACACAATATTGTTGTAATGCACCCATATCACCCATTGCACCGTTAAGGGACTTCCCACCATCACATGCACCCCTACACAAGGCTCCAAGATAGAGCCCAAGAAGGCCTCATCAGAAGTTATATTCCCCATAGGGATTTCTACGAGGCCCATATTGCCTGTGGGAAGGGACAATCAAAGAAAAGGTGAGAACAATCCTCTAGCATTGTGCACATGGGTCACTCAATTGAGGTGTCCTTTAAAATTTGGTTCCAAGACGCATGTGATAATCTGTCGCCTTATGGTCAGCCAACTCGTGTCACAATGAACCACTTAAATTTTGACTTGGCTCGATTGATCCATAGACACAAAAATGGAAAGAGGTGTAATAGCGTGGGAGGATCCAAGATTCAATGTACAGAATGGAAATCCTTTAAGGAAGAAGTTTACCGAGGGGAAGACCCTCAGTCAGGCTAATTGAGATAAGAAGGCGTACTACTTTACAAGGGATGTGAGATTGACAGCATGTCAAAAATCCACACAATTCTTCAAATCATTCCTTGACAATCCAAAATGATAACATGTTTGGTTGCTTAAGCCTTACCAGATCATCAACCAACATTTGTTTATGAATGGCATGAAAAAGGACATAAAGAAGTATGTCAGGAACATCTTGGTCATTGATAACACCCTAATTTCGGTCTTTATTTCATGTTATTAGCATGATTTATGCATTTAAAAGGCTTAAAATTGGGTTGTTATCATATATTTACACGAAAATAATGTTTTCAAGTAATTTCTGATTTTTCCCTAATTTTCTGTTAATTATATGAATTTGTAAGGATTTATTGAAGCTCGAAATAATTATTTTTGGATGAAAATGGCACATTAAAAATTTTATTTCGACATTTATCAACATGGGAATGAATCAGGGAATTTTCTAGAATTTTCTAGAATTTTTTAACGAATTTTTAGGAATTTTCTGGGATTTATTTCAAGAAGAAATGCCTTTATTCTATTAAAAAAGGGCATATTTATAAGAGAAAAAATGTATTTATGCAATTTCTAGACTTTTCGGGGCCTTTTTGCAACGTTTCGTTGCAAAAGACCCTGAAAACAGCTCTCGGTCGCCATGGCAGGCGTGAAGATCCAATTTAAAATCATTCAGGGTTTATTTGCAATTGCATTATTAATTTTAGAGAAAATCGGAGGAGAGAGAGTGCCGAAAGGACATATATACAAATACCTCTGGGCGGCGTCAGATATCAATAATCTGTTTTATGAAGGGCTCCGTTGAAAAAGCGCGCCGGTGCCTTCCGCCGCGTCGACGTGGCGAAATCATAGCCGTTGGATTAAAATCCAACGGATATGAGATGTGCGCTACACGCAGGAGGTAAGTACACCGCCCGTGCAGCGCATACAACGCACGTGCACGGTTGTTGACGTGGCGACAGTTTAATGGATAAGGTATAAAGAAACGCACCGGTACGTGCGTAGCGATGCGTATGCAAATCCCGCTTTTCGATTTTTCTTTTGTTTTTCTTTTTTTCGCAGGTGGGGTACGTGGCGCGATGAGAGAGAGCCCGCCAAATATATTTGAAATGCGGCAACCAATAGGCTGCAGACACGTCATTGCGTGAATTAAGAAATAAATCAATTTTAATCCAATGGTTAAAATTGGTTAAAATGGATTTATTAATAACTTTTGATCCTGAAGTCCGATTGAGATGATTTTTTTATGGATTTGATCGTCTTGATCCCCTCTTTCTATCTGCATTTGGATAATTCATATCTAGCCTACATTGATAGATAAATATTAATTACTAAACGGGGGTAAAATGGTGATTTTCACCATGTAACCTAGGTATAAAAGCTGAATTTTGAGAGGAGGGGCTCATTCTGGAGGGTGCTTCATCACAGCTGCAAGACAGAGAGGAGTCCCAGCCTGGATCAACAGTTTTGGTATTTTTTTCTTTCATTGTATTCAAACTTTTGTGCATTTTGAATGAAATAGGTTAAGTTGTTTGTTTCTTCATCTCCATTCTAGTCTGAACTTCTAAATCGCTTGGCTTGAGCAGCATGTACAAGCCCTGATTAGGATTGAGAGGAGAAATTGAGGAATTTTACCTGGGCATTCAATTGCATTACAAAAGAAAATTCTAAAAAATTTAGTTTTAATTCTTAGAATTCTCAATTTCCCCATTTTAGTTCTGAATTATCAATCTGCAAAAATCAACCCAACTCATTTTAAGAACCCTCTTTCAACCTCTCTAAATGACTTCTTGGATCCTTTAATAAGGATCAAAGAAGGAAATTTAGAGCCCTTAATTCTTCTAGTCTTCTCATCTCTTCTATCCCCCTCTCTAAATTCTCACCTAATTAGGGTGACTTGATCCTCATTGAAGATCAAATTCACTCTAATTAGGATCTAAAACACCAAAAAGAAAATCAAATTGAAATTCCTACTTGCCTCCCTTGGACGACACTCATACTTATTACTATACATATTAAGTAGAGTTTTATAAATTTTATTGCATAAGCCAAAAATTCACAACGACAAGGGCTAAAAAATTGCGCAATTTTCACCCCTATTTGCGGCTTATCAGTCATCATAGGCCACATCACATATCTTACAATCGCTTCCAATTCTATCTCATATTTGGGAATATCCAATATATTTCGTCAAGGCATTAAATCAACGAGTGGTGGGGGCGAAGGCCGGAGGAGGTGACCTCAAGATCTGACTTGCAGCTAAGAGACTCCTTTGACTGATGTGCTTCATTACATTTGAGGGGTTGAGGTCCTCCAGCCATTTGTCTAAATCTTGGACAGGAGAAAAAGACTTGCACATAGAATTAGGTGGAAAACCCTACTTATAAGGGGACGAGAATCTGTGTAGGTCCATACATCTTCATGGTAAAAGCCAGTAAAGCCCAAGATAGTAACTCCAAAATTCCACCAGATCTGATGGGTCTCTATCTCTTCTCTAGGTAATTCTTCCCTAATTATATCCATTATCAATATCTTATACCATTATCTGCATTATAAGTCAGAAAACAGAATATTGATACCAATAATGGTACCAAATATTGGTATCTTTAAAGATGAAGATAAAGTTAACGAATGCCTTGATAGGACAGAGGGATGATGGTACTTATATGCTGATGATGATACATTACCGTCAGGTGTATCCCCATCTTACCACCCCCGAATCTCATAGCATGATATAATTACTACATGTGGTGATTAAAAAATGACTGAGTTGCGGAGTATAAATCTCTCCGTAATTTCTGGAAATTCACTCTAATGAAATTTAGGTACTCAAATGAAATTTCTGGAAATTGAGGTTTCATACACCAAAGAGGATATTTCTTCACGTCACAAGATAAGTATATCCTTTGTTCAAAAAACATAACTATATCCTTGATTTACTCCACGAGACATGCAAACTTGCCAAGAAACCAGTGAACACTCAAAAGATGTTAGTATGAAGATTGGAAAGTTAGAATCCTCACCTCCAGTAAATATTATTTACAAAGGTAGATATTCCTTCTACTTGATCAATTATGTTTACTTCTTATATATAGTCTTATATATAATTGTATTTCTACCCAAACATACTTAGGGTCCAAATCAGGTCATCTTATGGAACGTCACACCATTGGATATCTCTTTGGAACTTAGTATAAGACCTCCATCTAGTTTTCTTCTACAAGAAATTTGATGTTATCTCCTCAGTATGAGTGCCACCACAAAGTAAAATCCATATGCTTGGTATGACACGTAGTTAGAGCAGGTATTGGAGTGGGGATAACTCAGCATGCTAGCCCAGTCTTAGTGATGTGGTCATATATCTGACCTACATATCATGTGAGAGTTAAGGGACCAACAACAAGGTTGACGACATAAACCATAGTCATTAATGTCATCTTCTCATAAGATGCTGCCAACTCCATCTAGAATGACATCATCAACTCAATCCATTCATGGCCTCAAAGTGCCTTTGGACCGAAGATTCTAGAGCAGTATCATTGCATTCATTTGATGAAGTACTTATGTCATTGAATTGCATTCATACTATGAAGCATGAAATTTGATCATCACCTGTTTAGCACATTATATAGTCCAAAGAATCTTTCACATGGGATACAGACAGAGGAAGACGAATGTATTGAACATTGGCAATGGATAATCCATGTGCTCATTCTATCCACTTCTGCACCTAGGATCTGTATGCCAGTGGTCTGATATCCAACTATCTTAAGTACTTCCTGACAATTCAACTCCTCAACAAATCCAGAATAATCAGCTATAAAACATGATGGTTCCAAGGCCAGAATACAATTGATATTCTCCTCTGCATATTTCGATGTCAAACAGAAGATCATCCTCATCAATAGATATTTTGGTGTATAATCTATGCATTTTTACATCAAGCTGATCCCCAAACTCTCAAGTGTATATTTGAGGGTTATTCAATCATCATAAGGATATTTTAAGCATTAGGGTATGGAGATATCAAGATAAACATGTTATAAAAGTCAGAAGGAGTGATCAGGGAAATCATGAATAATATGAGGTTTCCTAAGGGCAAAGTCACTCTTAAATTCTACATTAAAAATAAAATTGTTTACCTCTCGCTAGAGACGATAAAAAGTTCTGGAAAAACTCTCACAAATCACTATCTACCTAGGCTTTGCAAAGAAAATTTCCTGTGCCTAATAAAAATCATTTTCATCTTTTTCATTGATCATAAACCAGCTTAAAAAACTAACATAATCAGAAATTTGAAGTTCTAATTGAAATTCACCCTAACTAGTTACCTAGCTCCCTGAGGGATCGACCCTAACTAAATACTACTAGTAAGGAAATAAAATTATTTATTGGTACATAACTATCCTTACAAACGACTTAATATCAACTTTTACCCCTTCGTTTGGACCAATCAAATGGCGTCGTTGCCGGGGAGCAACATGTAGCTTGTTGGATTGAGTTTTAATTAGTTTTACTCTCTATCTTGTTAAGGGTAACTTTACCCTTAACAGGCGTTAACTAGGTCCGAAAAGAAGACTTTTATGACACAAGATCAAGAAGGGAACAATCTAAACGAAGATCTTGCCAAAAGCCACAGCAAAAGGATGGAGGGAAATCGCCAAGATCAGCATAGGTGCTAATTACCTTGCAATCCTCAAAGAAAGACTCTGTTACAGCACGTAAATCCAAGGACTGTAAGGAAATCTACATCTATTGCTCTAGATCTTCCAGAAGGAGTTAGATTCAAAGTCGATAATACCTTACTTAATTCTCTTCCTAAATTCTTTGGAAAGTACCATGAAAATCCATATTATTTCTTAGACAATTATACCATGATTTCAGATTATGTTAGTTTTTTAAGCTGGTTTATGATCAATGAAAAAGATGAAAATGATTTTTAGTAGGCACAGGGAATTTTCTTTGCAAAGCCTAGGTAGATAGTGATTTGTGAGAGTTTTTCCAGAACTTTTTATCGTCTCTAGCGAGAGATAAACAATTCTGAATTTAAATGGGTTGTAATTCCCTTATCCGGTTCAAAGTCGTTGAACCGGATGAGAGAGAGCGGTCTAGATTGTTACTGAACCGAGTTAACTCAGTTCAGAACGATTCCCAACAGTTAAGTTAAGATAGAGGGAGAGAGCGCACAACCTGGGAGCTTCCGCCGCTGAATGGGCGGGCGGAAGGGCCTCTTGTGCGCTGATGTTTCAGCGCTCCGCCGCTGGTCGCGCGGGCGGAGGTCCTCTCACGTGCGGTGGACCAAAACAACGATATCTGAAGTTCCAGATATCGGTTTGACACGTGTGAGTAGGCGTTGGAAAGCTTGAGACGTTGGCTATCTGCTTAAGGATATCCAAGAAGTTATAAAAATTCTAGGAGGAGATAGGATGAGAAGAAGCACGTAACCTTTTTGTCACACCCCAAAGGGCCCAAGGTTGTTTCTCCAGCTCCCTACCAACTGGCTTTGAGATCCAGGACGCTCCGAGAAGACTCCTTGCACCTCCAGAATGAAGGTGGACCCAGGAACAAGCTCATACAGAAAGAAAGTGGACAATGCAATTCCCAATTCTTGGATGCCCTCAAGGAGGGTGAGGGGGGCCCTTTTATAGCGGTACATGTGTTTGTTCCAGCCATTCTTGTTGTTGGATCATGGATGAACGTCCAGGATTGAGTTCTTGAGGACTCAATCCAGGTGATCATACCCCAACCAACCAGATTCCAACTGGCTATAGTTAGTTACAACTAACTCTAACCAATGGGAAGGGAAAAGAACAAGTTTGTTAGAGTTAGTTATGACTCATCCCTAGCCCTTAGATTTGAGCTGGAATGGATGGATGGATGGGTTCCACCTCATGAATCCTGGGCTGGATCTCAACCCTGGGCTCTCCTCCAAACAGGATCTGCCAGCTGGAGTCATCCGCGTGTGCCTTGATCATCCTGGAAGCCTCCAAGGACTTTCTAGAAGGTTTTCTTCAAGCTCCTTTACACCAAGCCTATCGATTGAGTCAACTCCACTGGTTAGCATGCATCTTTTTCTTCGTAGCTCCTTTTTACTTGAAATTTTGTCCCAAGGACTCTGTCTTAACTTCTCCATAAAATTTCATAATTTTATGACCACCAAAAGTCAACCTTTGACCTGAAAAGTCAACACACTAGGGAAATTGTTAGATTCATATTCCACTTGACTCAATGAGTCTAGTGGGGATTAGAAATATCCCTCAATTCCTCTTAATAGTAAATCCCAAATTGTGTAACTTCGTAAAACACATGTCAAAGAATTGATGGAAACCTTAATTAAGTAGAAAATGTAAGCTTTTTAATCATTGGTAAAGTGAAAGGCATGATCTCATTACTATGTAAAATAATAATTTTTGGCAATGTTGTACTTACTTTTAGGAGATTAAAGATGAATAATGCATGGAAATGACTACCCTTATTTGAGTTTATCAATAATCTTTAGATTTTTACATCAAGCTGATCCCCAAACTGTCAAGTGTATATTGGAGGGTTATTCAATCATCATAAGGATATTTTATGCATTAGGGTATGGAGATATCGAGATAAACATGTTATAAAAGTCAGGAGTGATAAGTTAAATCATGAATAATATGAGGTTTCCTAAGGGCAAAGTTGCTCTTAAATTCTACATTACAAATAAAATAATGCACATTGAGGGAAAAAATTTTCTATTCATGATAATTGTAGAAGCTGATTCTTTCAAACTACCTCAATACAATGTACCCCAATAAAGAAAAACTAAACAATAATCCTAGAAGGCAAGGAATCTTAGATTACAGAAATGAACTCATTAACGATCCAACCATAAGAGAATCTGAGAACAATTTTTTAGATTTTTCAGTCTTTATTGGTGCATCAAACCACTAAATTCTCTTTCATGGCATTCTCACTTTTCATCATGTGTTCATCAAACAATTGCTCGAGCGGGTAAACAATTGCTCAAGCTGGAAGTACCAATTTTGAGAGAATGTGTATGATTTATCATCACTTGATATGATAATATTCAAATTCATTCCATCAGCCAACATATCTCATAAAGAGTTTGATATTAAACGACATACTCAAATGAATCTCTTCGCATTAGAAAAATATGGGTCTCTTCGAAAAAACTGGCAGGTGTATCATACCAAATATGTAGATCATAAACCATGTTCAAAATGTATTAAAAGCGTACTATTGGGATCTGGTGAAGATAGTCCGTCTATTAACAGAGACTCATTCCACAGGTCAGTCGGAAAGTAATTTATCTTGATCGCATTAAACTTGATACAACATATGCCATATGGTGTGGGTGGATGCAGCCACCGTAAGCATTATTTGGATGAAATACATTTACACGGATCCTAAATAATTTTTTTTTCATCTCAGAAATGGATATTTTTTTATTGTCAGTTGCATTGGTGAATTAAAGTCAGATATCTGAATGTACACTTCCTTGCTTAAAGCAGATGTCAAAATCAAAGGAAACTATTGATCGTGTAGAAATTATTCTGACAATTTTTGTATATTAACATGTACTGTGAACGAAATGAGTTGGGCGATGATTTGTAAACAACAACGACATAATATAATGCAGATTGCAGAATGCAAAAGAGGCAAATGAATGATTCATGTTCCTGTCAAGTTTCAACTTTCAATTAATAACACAGCTCAGAACATGAAGAGCTCCACGAAGAACTCCACAAAGAACACAATATTCAAACTCTGCGAACAACAGTCCCAGACTCGACAGGTCGGCTGGAAAAGCAGACAAAAGGCTATCATTTTTTTGTTTTCAGATTCGAACATTTGATCCAACTTGATCCGAACATAACGTTTGAATCGAATCGCATATGATTTTTTTATCCGAACGTTGGGCTAGTTCAAAAAATTTGATCTGAACCCAATCTGAAGATAAGGTTTGAATCAAATTTTAAATGAATCTGATCAAGGTTCAAATTTGATCGTTCAGATGCCCGATCCGATCGAACATTTGAACAACATTTACTCACATGCACACATACATACATACACACACAAACTCACATGCGCACACACATGCACACTCGCACACACACATACTCACATACATACATATACACATGCGCGCACACACGTACTCACATACATACATATACACATGCGCACACACACACATACTCCCATACATACA